>NC_089204.1:15440889-15740889 GCF_963930695.1 Labrus bergylta | reverse complement strand
TGTCTTTGTGTTCTTCTAGTCCATCTTACATCTGCAGACCACACTGGAATAAATAATGTTAATGTAACTCATGTAAAAACTGAATAATTTGCTGTCTCACAATCAACAGAACGTTACAACTTGTGAGCTTATTTTGCTCTATGTTCATTAGGAATATACCAACGGTGAAGGATTTCCTCTGGCTTTCAATTGGTCAGTTACTTGTGAAGATGCTTTTGGGCTTGCTGATATCTGCTGTTTTAATGTTATTATCATGTTTTGTCAAACTCACAATGTTCCTTGTGTCCACACCGAGGCACCGGAGCAGAGTCGTGTTTGTGTGGGAACCTCCCCACTGAAACTGGAGGCCAACTGCACTGTGGAGGTCAGGATGTTGCCACCACATCCCCCCCTGAGTCCTGCGTAAGAGTGAGGAAATACCTAAAGAGCTTTAAGGTGTATTCAGACGCAGTACAAACAAAAAGGGGACAAGGGAAAATACAAGTGGAACTGTGAAACATCTGAAATGCCAAGGATGGCCATATAACGTACAAAAAAAATCCAGGTAGATTTAGTCACTGAACCTAACACTGGGTTTGTTTTTGTTGCTCCTTCATGAGTCACTTGTGCAGACCATGTTTTGTTGCAAATTTCTTCCAGCTATCGTGAATTTCTAAGAAGTCATCCTCACCACTGAGATCTTGAACAGTGAGGCTGTGTCTCCTCCTCCTCACTCTCTGGGGAGTGAAGCAGAGCACCAAGGCCGAGCACCTCGACCTCACCTTCCACAGCTGGGACCTCCATCTCTGGGAAACTGGCAAGCAGGAGCTGCTGGACACGGCCGGACAGTGACTTCTAGCAAGAATTAAGAGAATATGGTGAGTTCTTACCGGCCTGTTAAGTTTATTATGGTATGCATTTTGAAATACTGTGTGATATGTAAAAACAACAGATCAGGGTTGTAACAAAACCACAATTTTAAAATTAGACAGGATACTAATCAAATCCAACAATACCAGTTTTGATACCAAAGCAACACAATACTGGGTCATTACTTGTTTTGAAATACCAAATATTGCAAGCAAACTCCTGCCAGCTATCTACACTGTCACACTGTCTCCTTAATAAAAATGTTTTTGCTCCTTTATCTTGGTCTTGGTATCTGATGTATATTCTGTTAATCATTTGTTGTTTGCTCTATGTGTGAAAATGTTGAGCCGCTGTCTTGGCCAGGACTCCCTTGTAAAAAAAGATTGTATATCTCAAAGGGAATATTACTTTTGTGGACTTTAGAAAGTTCTCCCTCTTCCACACGTGGCAACCTTTGGTTCAAAATATGCCTGAAAATCTGTTTGTCTTTTAAAAAGCTTTGGTACTTTCAATTGATCATAACAATGACAGAGATTGTGTCATTTTAAAACACATGGTACTGAAAACTTTAAAAGTACTGATCATTTTGAGAACCTTTCAATAGACGGCCCCTTGTCAATAATAACATATATCCTCTGTGAGCACCAATTGACTTAAAAAACAACCACAACAACAATAAAGCCAGTTTTCAGGGAAAACATGTCCCACCTGACAGCTGTTCCTCCTGGTTTCTCCATTCTGGCCCTCCCTGCCTTGCTCCTCCTCTATGCTCCCATCAAACTCTAGGGTGTTGACTTTCTCTTGGGACCGGCTCAAAATTGTTCCCTCCTCTGGGTTCTTGAAATCTGCCCACGCCTCCTCCCCAGCCTCCAGCGTGGGTGCTGAGCAAAAATCTGCAAAGCTGTCACTCGGTGGGAGGTTTCCCAGAATCTGCAACCCTGCATCAGCTGTTTGGACTCTTCCTTGGTCCCTGCGGTGCTCAAACCCACTGTCTTTAAAGTCTGCACATTTGTTTTCCGAGTGAGATCCAGAATGTGAGGTAGCAGAAGTTTCCTGAGTCGCAGATTGGTTGAAATAATAAGAACCCTTTCCTGTGATAGACTCTCTAAGATCAGCAGTGTTGTTATTTACAAAAGGGTCTGAATGCTGGAAGTTTTCAAGTTCTTCCTCATCATCAGTCTGGTCCCAGTCGGTCTGTTCCTCTGGTGAACCAAGAGATGAAACATTTGGTTCCAAGTCAACAGAAGGACCTTCAAACGACCAATCATCGTAGAGGGAGACGTCTGAAGCGGACTCACACCCACTGAATGTTTCGGTGACAGTATGAATTCTCTTCTCTTGATCCTCTCCGTCTTTACCTGATTCTCCATCCTTCTGCATCCCTCTGGTCTCCTGGTCTCCAGGATCACCTATGTCCTCCTCTCCGGAAAGAGGCTGTTCAGATGGAAAATCCAAAGCTGCTGCAGCAGCTTCCTGAGGTTGTTGTTGGTCCTGAGATGATTGCACACATGCTGCATCTCTTTTCTCACAGTGCTGGAAAGTGCAAATGTTTTCTTTTGCCTTGGATTTACAATAAGATCTGGGCTCTGACTCCATAATGACCTCCTTATCTGGATCACAGATTTTTTCAGCTAAGCTGTTGGAAAAGTTTTTCTCATCTATTCCAACTAAGGGAGTAAAACCACAGCACCAGGGATGAGCAGCCTGCTCTGTAAACACGGTGAAATCAGCAAAGCCTGTTTCCTCCCTGGGAGAGAATGCATCCACTGCAGAGGCTGCAGAGTTGTGGTCTCTTTCTGAGTACCCATTTGTGAGGTGCAAAGGTGACTTAGCATCACAGTTCTGCTCTTCCGTGTTATTATGGCCCTTGCTGGACCCTGAGGTCCCAGTAAAAGTGGGTTGAGATTGTCCTACTGGGCGGCTACAGCTGCAGTGGGGTTGGTGGGTGGCTGGTTTCATGCTGGGAAAAGAATATCTGAGGCTGGATGGTGGACCAGAAGAATCAACAAAGCCAGGGGGAGAGCAGGACGCCCCTAAAGAGAATCCCCCAAAATCTCCAAACTCGTCCTCCTCTGATCCCGCTTCACCATCATCATCATCCAGTGGAGGAGGGGAGGAGGAGTACAGGGGCATGATGTGTGGCTCCATGGGTTCTCCTGTTGGGATCTGAAGGCCTCATGCACCTAGAAGAGCAGAGTAAGACAGAAGAAAGAGGAGCATCAACAATCAATTCATTTTTGTGAATGAGCAAAACGTTTTCGTGTGTTGATATGGGTATGTACTCAGCACAATATTGTCAATCTTTTCAATCCTCAAATGTAATTAATAAACAAGAGCTCCAACATAGCAGATTTTTTTTCCATTCCAAATAGTTTAGGGCATGAGGTCAAAGATAACTTAGTAGCTAAGACAGGCGAGCACAACACTGGGAAAAGATCTCAGGATTGAATAGTCTGCGTGTCATAGGCTATTTCCTGGTTTATAGTTAAGGCACATTTAATTGTCTTGTTTTGGTTGAAACATTCAACAGACCGTAGTGGAAATAGAGGAAGCTGCAAAGTAAACACATGGGTCGTTCCGCATGTAAAATCTCACCTTTAAAACACAATTTCACTTTGTCGTATCCCCTTTTATTGTCTCAAAGGGTCAAATTCTAATATTTATCTGAGGAACCACAGCCTGCCCCCCCATTCCTGTACTTATCCTGTTGTGGAAAAAAAAAAAAAAAAAGTGTCCAGTCAGTAAACTGATAGAGAAACTTTATCCGCAGCTTTGTACTGCTTAGATAACAAGTTCACAGCAGCCACTTCACGGTCATGGATAAGTGTCTGCATAAAACTATCCACACTAATACACAAGTTTCATAAGAAAATCAACAAGCTGCATTAAATCAAATAGTTTTTTTTGTTTGTTTTTTGTTTACAAAACAGGTTATTTAATCGTATTGTTTGACTTAAACAGGCAAAACAAGCCCTGATGCCTTGATGCCATTTTCTCCTGTCTATTATTGTCAGACAAGACAGACAGGTGTGTTTCCATGACATAAACAGCTGAATATAACGGGAGATAAGCAGAACTTGTTGATAAAACCTGAACACTTGTTTACCTAACGATGTATTGGAAGTAAAACTAGGTAGTCGTAAATCATTACCAGGGCGTCAGGGTTTAATATGAGGTGAGAAACCCACATCTCATCCCGCTGCGTTCATACCTCACAGTGACTGATTAGCTTACATGACCAGCAGCTAGCTCGTACAGCCAGTGCCTAGCTTAACGGCAGCTTTCGTAAAAAAAAAAAATATGAATAAAAAAGGCTGACATGCTACGTAAACTGGACAAACAGCGAGATGGCAATATAAAGTTATAGTTTTTTTTATTTACCTACACTTTGTCGTCTCTTTACTTCTTGTCTGTCAGTGCCGCAGCCTTGCTCTCCATCCTCTGTCATCATTCTCTCCAAGTATTTAATGGGACAGGAAAAAAAAATCAAGAGGTATCACTTCGTCCCGTTTTTCATATCCTGTAATTACGTACCAAGAAGAGCATTTGGGAGCGTCCATTTTGCATTTACTAGAAAGCTTCTTCTGAATAGACAATCTTTGATGTTAAGCGCGTTGGTGTAATAGCACCATCTGCTGGGGAGACCTCAGAATTAAAAATACTTGATCAATTCTCAATTCCTGGGGGAAAATAGAGCTCTGATGATACTTTTTCTGCTTACTTTGTTCTGCTTCTTTACTGTTATGACTTGGATTTTGTTAACAGTTAACCAGAGTGCCATCAAAGCTCTGTACTCGTGTTGAAAAACACTAAAGCTACCATAATATGGTAATATCTGGTTGTATTTCTGTGCAAAAATAACCTGGAATGCAAAAATGTACTACTAATATACTGGGATAAATAAAGAAATATACCAGCATAACTTACCTTTTTTATATTCACAGAGCTTTTTTTTAATATTAGAACAATGATATACTTTTTTTTGTTCAAGTTCAAGTTACTAAAGTAATTTATGTTTCAGTGTTTTTTATTACTTTCTTGGGTACTACTGAGAGAAGCATTACATGTCCTTACATTTGTGCCAAAAAAGGTAAAGCATTCGAACCAACCTATATGCAGTAGCATTTGGATACATAACGAACCGAATGTCGTGTTTTGGAATCTTGACGTGCAGTGTTTATGATGTATGTAGGTTTAATAAAGGGTACATAAGGAATTAATGTGGCTGCCTGGATTTTTGTATGGAGCTGGGACGTGAAGAACTACTCCCCATGCTGATATTTATCCAGTTTGGATGGCAGCGTGAGGTAGGTAGAAGACAGTGTTCTAAAAGTCTTTGAGAAATTAACAAAGAACATTGATGCAACATTAATTCTGAGTATTTAAAGGGATTGCTGTGAAAGACAGATGCTCTTTTATTACAGTTCATGAAACACATTTTTGAAATTTATATATTAAGTATTTTGTTACAGGTTTGTAACTTGATGGCTAAGTCTCACATAAAGTTTTTTTTAATCAGCAAAAATCAGAGGCTGTGGCAGAGATCTCCAAAGCACCACACCAACAAAATGTCCCAAGAAAAATCTCAAAGGAACTATGCAAGTTATAAGAACAAGCACATCTTTGGTTGCTGGATATCCAGCTTTTCTTTTAGTACTAAGCTTAACATTACACCTCACTATGAGGAACCAAGAACATTCACTATAGAAAATGTAGTTGACAAAACACTTTGTATCAATTAAAAAAATTAAATGTATTTTAATAACATTAAACATTAAATTGAAAGCTACTATCTATCTGCATCATACAAATACCTTAAAACAATTAGCTAAAGTTCTTTATCCAGCCCGTTATAATAATAAAAAAGATGGCACAGAATGGTTGAGTGGACCTTAAGAGAGAGAGACAGACCCCTCTATCAGTTGTTTATTGTTTTTGCTTTAAGTACAAGCAACATACAGTTTACATAAAATAGTGAACAATGAATTATTTTCTGATCACATGGACAAACTACCTTGTCGGTCGTCTGTGAACCAGAAGGTTGGGGGTTCAATCCCCAGTTCCTTTAGCCACACGTCTACGTGTCCTTGGGCAAGACACTTAACCTCAAATTGCTCCCTCTGCTGCGTGTGAATGTGTAGGAATGGATTAGTTAATACTGATGAACAATTTACATAGCAGCCTCTGCCGTCTGTGTGTGAAAAGGTGTGAACGGTTGGGTGTGAACAGCTGTGTATAAAGCGACTTGAGCAGACAGAAGACTAGAAAAGCACCCTACAAGCTCAAGTCAATTTACCATTTCATAAAACAGAGGAATTCAGGGAAATGAGCAAAGATGAGGCTAAAGAGGAGCAGAGGAGTGAGTCTGAAGCCTCATCTGTAGAGTGTGTGGCAAAATCCTTATGGGCAGCCATGGCAGCCAAGACCTCGTTAGACAGCTGAGCTGGTTTAAGGGATCGGATGTTTCGATGGTATGAAACCATTTTTGGCCGTGCCTGAGGGAGTATCGGTAAGGAGACGGTGAATTGAAGGAAGAAGCGGTCTGATAGATGCAGAGGGGTGACAGTCAGGTTAGACAGTCGAGCTGTTCTGAGTCAGAATCAAATCAAGAGCATTGCCTGCTTTGTGGGTAGGAGTGGGAACCTGCTTGAGGTCAAACAAGGACATGAGAGCTAGGACGTATGCTGCCTAACTCTTCATGCCTAACATTTAAGACACAATCTGGTATTTATAGCAGCATTGATGCTACAACCAAACTGTATATCGTCTAAATCTAATACAGGAGTGCGTATGGCTGAACAAGCAGTTTGAGTGGAATTTGGCACAAGTGCTAGTCTAAATAAAATCTGAGGAGATTACAGGAGCACAGAGTCCACGGAGAGGCAGGGGGGGTCCATCAACCAAAAATGGAAAATGAGTAAGCTGAAGCAGCCAAATCACTCCAGCGTTTGACTCTTTGCATTTTCTTATTACCTACATTCAAGATATTGTTGTTGAACCTACCATTCCAAAACAAAGGGGTTCATTTTAATAGTCATTATCTTTTAAAAAAAGATGTTAGATAGACCGTTGTTGTCTTACATGTCTATAGGTTTTTTCTCCTCAACCTCTGGTCCTTGTTGTCTTTCACTGACGTATCGTTTCCATTGCTCGTGAACCTCAAAATGAACCTTCAGCTCTGAATTGGTATAAAAGGTTTTGCCACACGTTTCACAGCGAAAAGCCTTCTTTTTCCGTTTGTTTTGGTTGCCTGTGCAGTATATCAGATGTGTTTTGTTGGAAACGCTCTGGCCACATTTCTTACAGTAGTATGGTTTCTCTCCTGTGTGCACCCTCAGGTGGACGTTGCGACTAGAGCTCTGAGTGAAGGTCTTGCCACAAAAATCACAGCTGAAAGGTTTTTCACCGGTGTGAACTCTGGAATGCTGAATGAGCTGGTACTTATACCTAAACTCTTTGTGGCATTCAAAGCATTTGAAGCGTTTCTCCACTTTTAAATCATCTTCAGTTTTCACTTTAACTGGTGGGCTCTGGCAATTTTTCGGCTTTTTGCAAAATTTTAAATGCTTGCTTATAGAAAAACTTTTCCCACAATTCTTACAAAAATATGGCTTTTCTCCAGTATGCACCCTCATATGAACAATTCGACTTGAGTTCTGTGCAAATGTTCTGTCGCAGAAATCACACTTGAACGGTTTTTCACCCGTGTGTATTCTCGTATGCACGACAAGGTGTGGCCTTTGGTCGAACTCCTTGTTACACTTGAGGCATTTAAAGGCTTTTTTGCCTTTGTGACTCCTGTCCACATGCCTTATAAGAAAAGAGTCCTTCCTAAAACATTTGCCACAAAAGCGGCACATTTTTTCATCCCTCGAAGGCTGTTCCAGTTCCACGATCACTTCAATGCTGTGACTCTGAGGAGGCGATGATGATCCTTCATCACATTCGCCGCCTATGCTTTCCATTACGCTGACTGATGCAGCAGTGGTCGACGGGAATAGCTCACAGTCACCGGTCGGTTCTGATTTAGGAAGTCTTACTTGAGCCCCGTTTGAAGTAACAGCCTCCACATCTGGACTAATAAACAGATCCACCCGCTCCTCTTTGACCCGTGGGTGCTCTCTCATCTCCGTCTCCTCCTTCATGACGCTTCGCTGTAATGTGTGGAGCTCAGTTCCTCAGAGAAGAGCTGGTTGTCTAAATCAAGGGGGAAAAAAAGACATTAAATGGTAAATATCCGGCTCACAATTATAACAACTAGTACAAGTAAGATGTCTGCAAGGTTAAAACGTCACTTCATCTGCCAAGGTTGAGTTTTCATTTATGAAACTTCAATTCATGTTCATCAAGCTTTGGTTTTCCAACAGCAACTTAAGTAACATTAAAGCTTCTCATCTCTTACTAAAGTGTGAGGTTTAAAATTGCCTTATCCTTCATAAACACCCTGTGAAATTATCAGCTAGATCCTCTATTTAACTCCTACTTCAGACATCCCCACTATCCTCCTTCCTCAGCCCCTCGCCCACTTTTAAGTACTTATGCATCTGCAGAGGAAAGTTAAAAGTCTTATACCTGCAGACGAAGTTGGATGTATATTAGAGTTACCTTAAACCTGCTCTTACACATTTATTTCGCATGTGAAATGATCTGCTCCTCGTTTTGAGTCCTCTTTTGGCGGGCAGCCCTCTTCATGACTCTCTCTTTTTAAACACGACGAGGCTTCGGGCTTAATGTTGGCGGTAAACTGATACACGAACTTTCAAATATTGGAAGAGAAATCAGCACAGTGCAGTTAAAATAAACAGAAAACAGGAAACAGCCCGAGTTCAGCGGTCCCTGTTCAAAATCATGACGAATCTTCACCAGCGCCCCCTGCTGCCGTGGAGGACTGAGGGGGGGGGGGCCTTAATAAAAAACATCAGCGTTTATGATAATCCTTTATTTATCCCACAATGGGGAAATTTACAATGATGTCACTTGGGGATATACCCTTGAGGCCCCTTTCCTAAAATGATAAACGAAAAAGTATATATTTTAAATTATAAATGAT
The DNA here is from genome assembly GCF_963930695.1 of Labrus bergylta. NCBI lineage: Eukaryota > Metazoa > Chordata > Actinopteri > Labriformes > Labridae > Labrus > Labrus bergylta. The sequence continues at coordinate 15,731,990 of NC_089204.1, read as the reverse complement.
GAATAAGAGAAAATCAAGATGTTTAAATGTGGCTCTATGTTTATCAAATAAAATGCTTTTTTTTTTTTTTTTTTTTTTTTTTAAATCAAATTGACCTAAAAGTAATCAACTAACTCATCATCCATCACTTTATCTTAAAGTTCACATGCATTTGTATCACTTAATCTTTTAATTCACTTCTTTTCATCGCCTCTACTTTCCTGATTTAATTTTTGTTACTTTCACCCCTCGTCGGGTTTTAAGGTTCTTAACTTTTGAAGCAAACTTAAAGATTGACAAGCAAAAACACAACTTTTTAGCACAAGATGGATTTATTTATTTGTATGCAAGCCTGAGACATAACTTGCATTAGATGACTTTCTGCACCCTGTAAAGCTGCCAAACATGAGACAACGATGACATACCAATATCATACAGCCTAATATGTCACAACGTGTTATGAATATCTGCTGGATGTACACTCAACATATCCAGCTCGACATCGGGATTGCAACCTACCGTTGAGATCAACCTTTGAAATAAATATTTAAAGGTTGAAAAGTTACATATTGTTCATTTAAGCCTCCAGTCCAGTTTTGAGCAGACAGGTGCAGCTCCCGCCTCCAACTCCAAGCTCTGCCAGAGAATAACAGTCACTGCTGGGCCAAATACAAGCAAAGTCAGAAGATGTCTCCAACTACCCCTCTGCCATTAACCTTCAGCAACCATTCAAAGATATTACAAGCCTGAATGCCGGGGTGCATAAAGCTTTATTTTCATTTCAATGCAGCCTTTAAACTGTCATGTTGAACATAATTTAAATTGTGACTTTGAACATACTTTTCAGTACTTAGAGAATTAAGTGAAGAGATTTAAATGCTTCACAGATATATAAAATGTTTTGACTTGATAGTTGGTAAGTATTGAAATATTAATAACCAAAGCAATTTTTTACCCTTTCTATTTCCACTTAGTGTGCAAGTGCATTTAACACTTCCGGTGGGCTCTGTTCGGCCCCCCGCGTCAGTCGGTCTGCCTCCGCCACTGTCGTGTACAGCCTACAGGCTATGACAACTATACGTTTGTGATGCTTACCTGCTTTAAATTATTTCACTTCAGGTATTAACACGGTGAGCTGTTACCAGTAAGTGCAGAAAGGACACATTTAAAAAATAAATTAACTCGTAGGAAACATATTTTAAGGCTCTGGTAGTAGGAAACTCAATTCTTCTTCCTCTTTTCTTTTGATTAAGGTTGACAAACCAGCTTAAAGGTATATTATCACCACCTACTGGACTGGAGTGTGAAGCAGTAAACAATAGCACAAAAAAACAATAAACAAATAATACTATTGAAATAATCATAAAGAGAGAGACCTCCTCCAAATAATAATCCTGTTTCTTTTGAGGATTTAATTAGATGTTTGAATGTTTCCTGGAAGGTATCCCCGAGCTGAGACTTATTTTAGCACAGTAACACAAATCAGCCATCAGCGCCCCCTGCTGACGCGGAAGATTTTCCTTAGTGCCGCCAGTTACGAGTTATGATTGTCAAAAAGTATACATTTATATAGTATATATTTTAAAGGTCAAAAAGCTGGTATACAGTTCAAATGTAAACCGTTAGAACATGTCTGAAACAGTGAATGAGTAAAAGTGAATAAAAAGTCATATTGTAGTAGGCTATTAACAGGGCTATATTTCCCCCTTAAAATGCATCGTTGCAAGAAGTATTTCAAGCTTTACCTTAGTGATAGTATGAGTATAGTGTAGAAATACTCATGCATGTTGCTTTCAAAATATTTTTAAAGCAAGAGAAAAAGTATGAGCACCTAAAATGCAAAAAGTAAGTGTACTCATTGGCTAGAATCACGTGTCAGAGAAATATTCATTCAAGTTCTGGATTGCATTTTTTGATGCATTAGTGTAAAGGTATCTTTAACGTTGGTGACGCAGCTGGTAAAGGTAGGGTTAACTTCAGGTAATTATTTGTTAAAGAAACATTTAGAACTTAGTTAAACATAGATGCAGCCACCTAGTGATAACAGTTAGTTTGCAGTCAGGGACACAGAGCACCAGAAAATCTCCAAGATGAGAAGTTTATTGGTTTTGCAAAGTAGCTGTTTTTACAAAAGCATGAGGCGGTACAAAGAAACACTTTTGAGAGGAGGGGTCTTTCACCTGGGTGGTAAATGTAGTCTTCATCTAAACACTGGTCCAGTGCAAATTTTCAGTGAGACCCAAAATCAAGGTCAGCTCAGGATATTTTGGGGACTTTACATCACGTCATAAACGAGAGTGCTTCTGTTATTTGTGAAGCAGATTTTTGAAAGCTGCTCAGCTGAGAAATAAATAAATAGAAGAGACACAACATGATGCTTTGGGACCGCCTGGTTATCCTCAGACTTTGTATATCTTTTTAAAAATGATGGCTCGCCTTGCTGTATGGTTAAAAGAAAATCATTATCGTTTTGACACTTTGACCTTCACCAAGATTTCTCGTGTCATACAGGGAAGTACAATATGTTATATTTGAATATGTCAGCGCTGAACCAAATACACTTTCATCATTATAAAAAAAACTCTACTTTCAAGATGCCTTCATATAAACGTCAGCCAAAAATGAGCACGTTACCAATACAGTAGGCATGACGTTACCACACACAACCCTGCTGGTTACACTGTAATAAATAGAAATAATAGCATGATTGTACAACCACACAACACATTAGCAACATTTCAGCCTACTTCTACTCAGACACTTCATACCGTATATGGATATCATGATGTGGCCGTTCTTACATCAGTCATGTATGTTTTAGCACTTTTTTGAAAGTCATTAAAGTCTTGCACAGAAAAGAAAAGCTCGACTTAAACGATTGGTCCATAAAGGGTTAGTTTGGTCAAAGTTCATCATGTGGTAAACCGTAACCTCCATAAATACTAGGCTGAACAGAAGAAACATAAAATGGGACCACAAGGGGGAATCCGCCCTAAAAAACACGCCTTACACAGTTGATGGCATTAAAGAAAGAGCATGCTTAAATGGACCAAACACTGACAATATAAAACCTCAACCTTTCATGTTTACAAAATGCCAGGTAGCTTACATGCACAACAAAATACTTTCTGCTGGTAAATCAGCCTGATGTTAAAAAGGAGACCAAGGTCCAAAATATATACATCCTAAGTCCATGAGCAGGGTCATGTTCTTCTTAAATCACTCTTCATTTTTACTTTCAGGTAGGAAGAGGAGGGGGGGGGGGGGTCTGCTTCACCTTTTATTAAAACACACACAAAGAGCTGGGATTTCATCAATAGATTACAATCAGAAGGAGAATAACATTCAGTTGCCTTTCCAAATGGCTTGAGAAAAATTAAAACAAGAGTTAAAAAGAAGAATTATTATTTCTTATAGAGTTGTTCTTGAAAAGACAAGGGATCAGGAACTGGGGCCTGTTGTTTCAAACATCATTTTAAGGATGAAACACAAATGCTTTTAGAGAAGTTCTGATACCATTTTTACTTCCTGCTTCGGATTCTTAGACTTTTTATTGGCCAATATCAACAGTTGCATCGATAGGAGAAAAAATAAACATAATATACTGGTGGAGAAACACTGATTGTTGACGTTTTGCTACCTTTACCTGAATTCAGTGAGTTTTTGGAGGGCCGATAAATGATGTTGTCAGGTTGCAGCGTTGATTGGAATACTCGATGATACCCAATACAACATTTGAGGCATTATCATGAGGCCGATACAGATACTGGTATTGGTACCACAACAACTCTAAAACATAGTGAGGTTTTCGAAGCACATGTACCGAGGCTGGGTGTTTTTTGTTAGAATATGAGCTGTGAGTCCCTTAAATGACCAGCGTGTAGGAGTTAGAGGCGTCTATTGGCAGTGTGTGTGAGGGAACCGGTCCTCGTCCATGGAGTCCAGCAGCTCTTTCCGAACCAAAGACTGACACCATAGAGAATCTTTGGGATTCTTTTGACAGTTTTGCAGCGACCAAAGCTTGAAAGGGGCACTTTACGGAAAAAAGATGGTTGCAAGTTCACCACGAGTAGCTTCTAAATCCCACACTCTGCTTCTTTAAAAGAACAACCTTTTTTTTTTTTTTTTTTTTTTTTTAAAGTGTGCCAGTACCTAATAAGTAAGCTGGAGTACCGTGCCAGCTGATGTACCTGCACCACAACACCACCTGTGCAGAAAACCTCAAACACACCGTTTCTGAAAACTCAAAATAGTCCCAACATAATTTGCTATACACTGCTCTATGTCAAGTAAACACATAGGCAGCTCAGATCCCCACACACTCACTCACACAAACACAAAACCCTCCCTGATTAGAGCCCTTTAATTCAGAAGTCTTGAATTGCTCATCTCCCTCCTGCAAAGCTCCAAACAAAAACAATACTGACGCCAAAAACCTACATTACACCGTTTACACACACTGCTCAGTAATGATCACAACTTAACATGGGTAATATTAACATATTGTTAAAGGAAGATTGTCGAAAATGTAGTGTTGCAAATGTATAGTCACCAGTTTATAGAAAGAAAACACAAACACACCCTTCAGACACAATTGTTACTGGATTTTTGTACACTTCTGTTTGGATGTAATACTGGAGTAATGGTGCGTCACACTGGCTCATATCTCTCCCAAACTGCACTTCCCTTCATAACTAACTGTACCCGTTTCCTGGGTGTGACCAAAATAAACCAGCGGCTGCCAAGAGAAAACAAGGAAGACCCTGTCTGACCAACCAGGAGAAAACAAGTTTCGCTCCAGAGCCGTCAGTCCAGGAGCAGTGAAACTTATTGCTATATCAAAGTAACGATGATAATTACTTAACCTCTTCATGTCTCAAGATGTCATGGCTTACTCCAAAATTCACAGCAGAAAGAACGAGACGGGAAACCCTGATTGGCTGAAAGACTGAAAGAACAAATGTCCAAAAACATGGCAGCACTGAAAAGTATGCATCAAATTCTCTGCTTGATGTGAACGATAACCTCAGTAACCAAATATGGTCACAGTTTCTCATACCCAGTTGAAGTTGTGTTGGTATTTCTAGCTTTCTAAAACGTCACCTCTCTTAAAAAAAAAAAGAAAAAAGAAAAAAAAAAAAAGGCGTTATAAGATGCGACAGATAAAATGTGTCTACCCTAATGAATATTTTAATAATGTAAGTTGCAATTACAGGAACAACTTTGTGTAAGAAAATGATATGCTCAATTGCCTTTGAAACTCCTTTGTTTTATAAGCCTGCTCTGACAGCTGAGAAGGTGATCCATTATTGTTTAGTAAGAAATTCAGGATTCTTTTATGTTATAACTACCACTCATAGCTTCATAAGAAAAGGTTTTCATAAGTAAAGGTTTTCCAACACTAATGAAAGCATAATTACCTAACACAAGGGAAAAAACTAATAGGCAAGTTCTTCTTATTTTCACATTTTAAGAGAACCTATATCATTTTACAGAGTTACCATTCATTTCTAAAGCCTTAAACTGCAACCACTAGTTGATTTAATGTTATAAAAGTGAGGTAACTGCCATGTAGTTCAATAATCTATCAACATTTTTAAAAATGTCATTTATTGTGAAAATAGCCTGTCCAGTAATTGATAATGGAAAAAAAGTTAGTTGCAGACCTAATGATGCCAAAGGTTACATCTTATAAACCCTTTGTTGAAAAGTGGTACCAAAAAAAAAATCAATGCAGTGAAATTCTAATGCAAAGTACTCTAAGATGTTCTCAAAGTAAACTGAGCACTGATACAGACTGAGGTGTAAACAGAGCAGCTTAAGAACCTGTGATACTGTGCGTTATGCTTCGAACTAATCTCGACTGTTACAGTGTGTTTGTTATAACTTCCTTTCTGCCTCGTTAAAGGATAAGACATGCTGTGTGAAGGGGGTGGGGTTATGGAGACAAAACTATGTAATGAATTTAAGACACAAAAAAAATTACAATTATTAGACCTGCTGGCTGAATTAAACACAGATGGACCTGCTCCATGACATCTACCTGGAATGATTCAGTAAACAATTTTAAAAAGCCATAAAACACACAAGACATACTGTAGGACTGAAAACGGACCACCAACAAACTGTGACATTAACTTCATCATGTTGTGCATCACTATATCGCCTACGCTACTATAGAAACATGGATACTTTACATTCAAAATACCATCAGGATCTGATCCTGCCTCAAAAAGACTTGCTGCAACTGGATGTGACTTAAGGATTTTAGTTTCGTTTTTTGCTCAGCACACACCTGACAGCACCGTTTCTTCAAAACCAGTGCTTTTTTTTTTATGAGAATAACTTGCATACTGGTTTAGAGTACAATTTCAGATGAGGCTTGCATGAAAAATCATATTCTAAAACTAATTTGAAAATATTCTTGCCCATCAAAGAAAACAGTCAGAATTCGACTTCATGCCGGGACATTCCCTCTACATGAGAACGGCTGCAGCGATGCCTAAAATAAGTACCAACACACAGAGAGTACAGCATGGGACGATTCATGACGTAATCCTCAATTTTGGGAAATTAGGTCGATGAGTCTGCGGCGTGTTGCCATGACAACTCAAGGGATCACAGGGGAATACCCTATGGAGAAAACATGGTGTAACTCTGCACTCCACTGTGATCAGATCAGAAAACGACTTTTAGACGATAACTGGAATAAGTAGAACTTGAAAAATCCTGTTTTTGAACCTAAGATTCATCATGTAAGCACCTCTTAAGTCTGATACTGCGTCATTTGACAGAATATTTGTCACCTTTAATCAGTTTCTTTTAGTATCCTCTGCTTTTAATCTTAATCACAGACATGTAACAGTCCATCAACAAACTTTTGGAAGACGTTAACATGGCCAGAATTGAAGTGCAGAGTTCAAACTTTTAATCAGCCACTGGAATTTGAGATTCTTCCATAATCAACATTTTGTCATCATATTAGTTTGTTCCGGATCAACTCGTTTCTATGATATCCTCATTATGATCCCATCACTTAAGTGTTCTTGACACCTGCTTCTGCCTGAGCATCCCAAAAGGATTCACCATGAAGTTGCTATTAATAAACCATAAGATCCCTGAACTGACAGAACTGGGGCTACGAAGAGGAAAAACCTGAAAATGGAGCGAACACATTCCCCATCAAAGCTTCATCATATCAGATTAAATATAAAGGAATGAAAAGAAGTGAATGAACTCTAACTTGTCACAGCCGGAGCCCTTTTCCAGTTGCTTTGTCTCTGCCGTGTTGCATGATGGGTAACGGACAATGACGTAACAGGCTTGTACTGTGTGTGTGTGTGTGTGTGTGCGCGCGTGGTCTTCTTTGATCGAGTCCTTGCTTCACACTCACTTGCAGAAACAGGAGGAGCGGGAAGTTAACCCAGCTTGGTGATCTGTAGATCACCTTGTATCCGTACTGTGTCGATAGCGGGCAAAGATTTTACTTTGTGATAAAAGTCAAAGAGCTGGTGTCCGTCCACGAATATCCGGAACCTCTGGTGCTCGCAGTGGATCTCAATCTGCAGCGATGATAGGAGAGACACGGACGGAGAGAAGGACAGGACAAACAAGGAGAGGGAGACAGTGAGAAGCTTAGATGTCAGAACTCATCAATACTATAAACTGAGATTAAGTAAAGTACATGAAAGAAAATATCAGTGCATAAGGAAGTAATGACATTGGCATTAGTGCATCGAAAAAATGAAAGGAAAGCTTCAATGTTGGTGCCTTCTCACCTTCTTTACAAGCAAAAAAAATAAATCATCTGCCAAGTTTCTCTATGGTTTTTCAACACATTAACATTAGTTAAATCTGCTCAAAAACAAACTGTTAAAATGTCAAGTTTCTCACTGGTCCTCGGCTTCTAATCCGTGTGCTTTGCTAACACACCGCTTGCTGTAGCATTAAAGGTAAAGGACATGCATAGTGATATTTATCATCTCATTAGGCCGCCGTCAACAAATGTTGCAGCGTTCCTTGAAGCAGATCTCTGCCTTTTTAAAAATAAAATAATTTGAAATCCCTTTGTGTCCAAAACACTCCTTCACATTTGATATTAGTTGATGATGATGATGACTTAGCGATGCAAATTTAGTCAGCTAATACATTTACAATGAGCTAACTCTAATATGTCACTTAAAAATCAGAGATTTATTTAAACTATAAGCAACTGCATGGGGTGAAACTGATAATCTGCTTTAGTTGAACATCTGTTTTCACACATTAATCCAACAGAGAATTATTCTGCATAAAGAGACCAAACCACAACAATAAAAAAAAAGCACGATCAAGCCTCCTAAATGTCAATCATCAGCTTTCACACCACCCAAAAAAATGTTAGTCCAACATTCAACTGTCGCTCTGTTTATCGCCACTAACTCCAAAAAGAAATGTCTTGCTATTTAGCTTGTACATTTCAACAGCAGGATGCTAACTTTTTCACACTTTTGAATGTTGATGTGACAATATTAATCCCAGCAGCCTTAACTTAATACAGGAAACAATCAGAACGCTTAATGAGAAGAATGTGAACATTTTATTGCCAGCTGCTAATCCTGTTTGTAATCTATTACGAAGGCTTAACAAAGCCAAATCAAAATCCAGACTGATGCTTAAAAAAAAAACATTTTTTGTATCCAGACATCCAAATGCTGTCTGATAAATAAGCAAAAAAGTATATGTTACTTTTCCATAAGAGCTCTGGCTAACCTCAACCAACCAAACCACTTTCCCTACAGTATGTTTGGAGCCATAGACAACCAATCCTGTAGATGTGATCCCACCTCCCAACACTGACTGTTTCACTGAACTCTAGCCGTCCTGCTCTGAAACCACAACTCATCATGTGTCTGTCCACATGCCTGAGAGTTTGTGAAGCAGCAATCTGCACGGTAGCTTTAATCTACAGCCTCCAGCTTTGTTTTAGCAGAGTCATGAATGTGCTAACCTGCGTGGTCACGCTCTGACAATAAACAATGACACTTTATCAGGGAGCTGACATTACATAACCAGACACAGGGATCAACTCCTAAAATAGGTCAAAGCTAGTGGTTGTTTTGTTGAGGCGCGTTGTGCTTTCTTTACGGCCTAAACCATCCTTCTTTTATCATGAATGACTTCAAATGTAGAATTAAAGTCCAGTGACGTCACTTTCGAAACTGTCACACACCGTATGTCTTACTCATGTGCATATTCAGAATTATTAGAGCGGAACATGACGTTACAGAGTCCCCTCTGGTCATATGAGAACTACTCATCCTGCATTATAATGCTCAGTCGTCTACTTCATCCACACGCATAAACAGCTGATGCTGCCGCTAATGTGGTTAACAGCCCGCTACACAGAACACAGCCTTAATCTACAGAGGATCTACAGAGGATGGATATAATGAAGCATGGAAAGCATTTCCTGTTTTTTCTCTTATTTCTACATGCAAAGGGCAATTACTAGGAAAGACATAAACTATACACAACATTCCTATTTGAGGTGAAAATAACATTTTTTTTAAATTACTGATGAATATGTCCTTTTAAGTAATCGATTTATCGTTTCATCAGTAATGTTCCATAAATGTAAAAAAAAAAAAAAAATTCTCTTGACAATTTTATAACCCACATAGGCATGTCTTCATTTTTTTTCTGTCCACATTTAAAAATGTAAAAGCCTCAGTGAAATAAACAAGGGAAATGATGGTGCATACTGAGATTTTTCATTAGCATGAGGCTGCAGGCCAAATCACAGCTGTGCTGATGTTCAGTACAAAAAGGACTCCCTTATGTACAATGTTCTTTAATTAACCAACAATCTCAACTCACTGCCAACTGTTTTCCGCCGACACTGGAACAGTGAATCTTTACACTTGTGTCTTGTTTCTTAACTCATTTTGCACGGGTTTTTATTTCCCTTTGCTCAATTTCATGATCGCCTTCTTTCCACCGCTGTAACAGTTTGAAAGTAGAACAGTGCTTGAAACAGCTATGACAACACATGAGGTTATGTGATGTGGTCAAACAACTTCTCTTCAAGAACACTACAGTACAACGTTCTGACTTTTAGTCCTTTTGGTTATTACATAATTTTACTTTGCATTGCAAGACTGTTTAAAGCAGAATCAGAGCAAAAATATGATAAAGTATTTGCCAAATAAGATCCAAAGGAAAAAAGATTGAAGTACACCATAGAAGCTGGAAGCAGGAGGAAACGAGAGCTCCCCCCCTATATTTATAAAAGTACAACAAAAAATAACAAACTCTCAGCCTGCACACAGAGATCACCACAATCACTTCAGTAAGAAAAGGATGTTTACCCTAAAAGGCTGATCAGGGATGAAGGGAAAGTAGGAGGTGGATGCCTCCTCCCCAACCCATTTTCCAGAGACACGGGCGCTGCTTAGGAACTGGCGGTCAGAGAAGCGGGCAGTCAGTTTCAGGGCCACGTCATGTGGAGGCTCCTCCTTCTCCGAGTCCCGGCCACAAGTCAGGCTAATGTCAAAGCTGAACGAGGAAGGTAAACAGAGGATTGAGGTGGCGACAGATAGCATATGAGCCCAATTACTAATCAGGATTAATTTAAATTTTGCTGCTGTGTAAAACCCAACCATTGCTTGTTAATTATGCATAATCCATGCTGCCGGGTTTGGTTAACCGCCCCTCCCCTGCAGCTGTGCTGTTTACACACAACCCTCTTTGTGTGAGTGTGTAGACATGATTACAGTCTCCAACTTGCTGAGGAAACAGTTGTGTATTTTGAGCCTCGGAGCTGCTTTGTTGGACAGAACGTTCACATGAACTTTGCCATGAAAACACTACCAGCAGCAGCCACTGAGCGGGATGAGGTCACTGAGGGGGGGTTTTCTTCCAAGTTTGACAGAAGTTTCCATGTAGTGTAAGGACACACCCAAACAAGCCTGCCTTGCATGGTCTTCTTTTTCCCCTTTTACCCCCCCTTTTTCCACCCAGCTTGTTGGGGGGGGGGGGGGGGAACGCCCTGTCTCTGCATACTTAACAAGCCACTGTTCTCTCTCTCTCTCTCTCTCTCTCTGGCTGCCCACGCATTACTCACTGTGTCCTGGGTGGCTGTGCAAGTCTGACTGCCTTCAGAACAGAAAACACATGCCCAGATTATCTGTGCATACGCATGACATAATAGTGTTTTAAACATAGTGTAAAGAACGCACGACCACAGATAAGGATAGTGTTCATGCACTGTTGAGCGTTATCTTACCTGTCTGGCTCCAGGTCGACAATGCCCATCACTATGATCTTCTTCCCTGGCCGCATGCCGCCCCGGATCCGCCCGTTGAATGGCACAGTCTACGCAAAGTACATTAAATTCATTACGCACAGCCCGGGACGAGCGCCAAACAAGGACACTTAGGAGGTAGCTGAGGCTATTCCCTACCAGGAGACGTGCTATATCCTCCTTGTCAGGTGAGATGAGGCCAGGGTTCCCCGGCGAGTCGTTCAGGTGGTCATCCTCAACGGTCTGCAACACCAGTGACAAAAGACACAGCATGCAGACTGTCATTTACAGAGTGCTTAGGTAAGGAATAAAGTGACCTGGCGTGGTTTAAACACACCCCATAAGGTTTGCAGGCCCTTATATCAACACAAACACACACATACACACACACTGTGTGGCCTTGCACGCGGGGAAACTCGACAATAACGAGGTGGCAGAGAGGACCTGTCACGTTGCTGTCAGGTATCCGTGTCGTAAACCAAGTGAGAGCATAATAAGCCGCGTAAAATCTGCAGTTTTAATGCGACACACACAACCTCACATTCAGTACACCGCTTGACCAAGCTTAGGTGAGCGCGCGCACACACACACACCGGTACATTTCACCTCACCACGTATCGGATTTCCTCTCCGGCTACACATGAAAGAGCAGTCGGGTCGCAGTACGCCGGACACTGTAGCCTACTCTGCATTTTCAATAAGCGCCGGATAATCGTCACAACGCCGAAATTCCAAGTGCGTTATCCACTCAGCAGTCATTTATTCTTCACTTCACCCCCCCCCACCTACCACCCCTACCCGGGCCCCCGTGCAGCTCCAAAATACTCACTATTCCGTCCTTTTCCGCTGCCTGCACCGCCATCTTGAGCTGAATAGCATAGGATGCTTATTATCGGAGCAGAGGCTGCCCTGCCGGAGAGTGTGGTGTGTCAGCGTCGTGGCACTGACAGGAGGATATTCCTGTTCCTGCCTCTGTTCCTTGGTCTCTTCGCGTCTGACTGGGCCCCTACAGAGAGCACATGCACCGAGCAGGACACCCCCCCCACCCCCCTCTCTCCCTCCTCCAGCTCCTCTGTCCGCCTGCAATGGGTGGATATCTGCTGACGTTTGCTTTATAATAATTACTGCCTAAAAGCTTAATCCCCTTCTGTTGGGACGAGGCTAATCAGACAGATTTTCCTTCAACCCTTCACCCAATTAAGCGACGCGCTCTTCTCTGCTCTTTCTATTTACAGTCGCAACAGTCAAATTCATAATTCACATTTAGCAACTGGTTAGTATGTCAGCTCACAGAAATGCAGCTATCGTCTGCTCAGTTAAAATGTGACACAGTTGGGCTCTGGCCTAATTGGGCAAAGTGTGCACGCTCAATACATTTGAATGATTGAATAATACTGCAGGCTTTGGTGGCTATGAATAGACCAGCTTCCGAACATTAATTGCCTTCCAGTGAATGAAGTGTACATTCACATTGTCTCCCTTTCATTGACTTTAGCTCGGACCACCCCCTCCATCTCTGTCTCCATGTATCCGTCCGTTCCTGTGCGTGCTAACATCTCTCTCTCCATATGTGTGCATGTCTCTCGCTCGGCCCGACTGTGTTTGACTGGTCCACTCTGCCCCCTTGTGGGTGTTTATAGGTATTACAAGCCAGAAGCAACCTTTCAAAGTCCTTTCCCATAGATTGTTGATGCATCAGCCAATTAAACGCTCTCAAAGCCGTTTATACCAGGGATTGAATACATCCAATTACATCACACAGTCCTATCAGGACATTATATCTGCTTTTATCCTTGTGTAGTCATTTACCATTCGACATCAACTTGATAGAAAACATTTGACATAGGACAGGAAGCAAAAACTATGGCAGGTGTATTAGCATGCACTACCTTCACAGTGTCAAAATCAAATTCATGTTTTACATTTTAGAACTTTATAGTTTGTTAGCTGATTTAGTCTGGACCAGTAACCCTGAGCAGAAGAGTTGTGTCCTGCTTACGAGAACAAAAAAGACACTTGAAGAAAAAAAAAGATCTACCAACTCTTAATTTTCCAACCTCAGAGACACTGCTCAGTCAGTGACATATGATAAAGGGTTAAGATCGGTCCAACCCAATTCAGGCTGGTTTGAAAGCTATACCATCTGAATGGAAGCAATGCTAGACCAGATGGCAACCCCTGGGGCTGAAAAATGAAGCAAAAGTAACAGAAGTGCCAAAACTGCAGTTTCTTGACTGGCCAATTGAGACTTAAGGGAGTCATCCCCCTTAAAGGCCTTCAATCAAATGTTCGTTTTACAGCAGAAATAAACATGATTACCGCCTGGTACAAAATTGTTAGGTGATCATGAATTTGTTATCTCATGTGATTTCACTTTTAATTTAATTAAGGCATAAAGTTAGGGCTTGTTGGCTCAACAGAAATTACATTGACATTTTTAAGGGTTTTCCATCCTCCACTTGCTGTCCAGCCCCCTCACATTTCAATTACTGCACCTCTGGCTCAAAAACCAAAAACAACAAAAATAAACAAGGCGATAACCAACACACTGATAACATACATAAATAGATAACATAGTAGTGACTTCAACCACTCCTTTTGTACAGTGTGAGAGCCTGAGCATCTGCCTGAAGTACAGAATATAGCCTACTGTAAACTTGTAGCTTCGTGAAGGAAGTCGAGCCTCTGTCACAAATGCATTGACCTTCAGTGTTTTAAAGGAAACAAAAAGACATGAGAAAGTGAAAAAAATTCAAATGCAGAGGAACATGAAACATACTTTTTGCTTGTTTATGTATGGATTGATCCACTGTTGTCTCTGCAGGTTTAAATGTTTTTGTACATGTTAGCCTGAATTAATTAAATTTAATATATGTATTTTATATAATAAAACTTAATTATATGGGACATAAACTGTGATTTAAGGCATTCAACAGAATGCTGAGTACTAAAATCGTGTTCAAATAGCTTCCTTCTAATAAAACATGTTTACCCGTTGTTGAAGTCCTTATAATTATCTTGTCTTGTGCTTCCCTCTAGTGGTTTTCTGTGGGACCTAAGGCTGTATCATTTTTTGAAAAAAGGAGAAATGTTGGACATTTCTTTGACGCCAAGGTGCGAACATTGAACCCTCCTTGATAAAAGCAAGCTGACACATCTTCACACCTTCAGGAGGCAAAGGAATATTACAAGTTAACAACACCCCTTGAAACAGACAGACACATTGTAGGCTACTATTGGCCATAAAGGAAATTAGTGAAAGCTGTCACTCTCCTTCTGACAATTCAAACACTCTATAGGATCAATGTATCTGGTGTTTATTTGAGTCTAACATGTGTAGCATGGTAATTTGGTATAGATCTGAAGACCAGTTTCACTTCATTAAAATGAAGGCCTCATCACAAGGCATGAAATTGCATGTTACAATTTCTTTTTTTGTGTTCCCAGTGTGAAAATAACTCTGCATCTACAGGTCAATTGGGCCTACTCCTCCTACAGGTTGGTTCAAGTTGTCTAAAGATACAGCAGCTAAAGATGAACTATCCATTCTGGAGCAGCGTTGTCACGAAATTAAGTATAACAGATCAGAAAGGAAAAAAAAAGATGTAGCCTAAGTGAGTTCTATTCAGTATTTGTTCTTGTTGGCATTTAAATCACACAGTGTGTCGAGAGCAGACCCACTCCCTCTCCATCTATCTCTCTCCCTGTCTCTCTCTCTCTCCCTCTCTCTCTCTCTCTCTCTCTCTCTCTCTCTCTCTCTCTCTCTGCAGAGCTGGCTGTCCGCTCTTCTCCCTGCTGCCATGGCTGCGGAGGCTGCAGGTCAGGATGATGTGACGACAGGCCCTGCGGACTTTACGGAAATGGAGGACAGGGTAAGTCGACTTTGATCATTTTGGGTGTGCTGTCCCAGCGTAGCTCAGGTTTCAGACCGTCTCTTGAACGCAGGCCCTGCATGGCACGCTGCTGCTGCTGCAGCAAGATGGAGAGCAACTCGATCTGCAGCGAGCGAGACGCACACCGGCCGCTGCGACGTCATGCATTTAATGTTGTGCGTGCATTTTTAAAGTCAAGAAATAAGGTTAAGAAAAGGGGGACGAGATGTTTGGTATTCAGTGAGACGATGGAGATCACATCCTGTCTGTGTGACGCGATGATGTGAAGGGGAGAAGTGAGAGTGCAGCAGCAGCAGCAGCAGCAGCAGCAGCAGCAGCTGGTCGCTCGGTGGATGTGGGGCTACCGGAACTCAGTTTACATATTACCGCCAGATCGGCCGTTCTTTCACGGATTGTGCCTCTCTCACTCGCCTGGTTGTTTTCCCCGGTAAGGGATTTGAACGCGCCTGTTTTGCCCGTTTTCTTCCACTTGGCGGTGACGCCAGCTGACAACAACTTGGCAGGCAAAGGTAGGGGCATTTATTTCCCCCCCTGATCAACAGAGCAGAGCCGCGAATGAATGAATGAATGAATGGATGGATGAATGGAAAGAGAGGCTTTGTGATTGAGGTCATTATCAGAGGAGAGTGTCCAGCAGGAGCCTGAGGATGCACAATGATTGTTTCTATAATGACAGGAACGTGGAACTGCGACTGTCTCTTCGTTTGCTGATTACCTAACAATTCTGCATTTGGATGAAATGTTTTTGACTTAAATTCTTCAAACAGAAGTTTACATAACCCAGAGTAAGTAGGTTTTAATTTGGAAACGTGGATTCATTTTATGCCATGGCAAGTTTTTCAGGCAAGTTGTAACCATGACACATTTGTTCAATATTTGTATTGTGCAAAAATGAATTTGCTCCCAAAAAACTCCTAATCTTCTCTGAGTTCTGACACCTGTTACAGCCGAGGATTCTGGGAGGGTGTGTGTGTGAGTTATAGGGTATTCTTAATGCTTTCTCCACCTGCTGACATAACTGAACCTGTTCCTCCACTTTGCATGGCGTTGGCAGAGATGTTTGTGTCATCTGATGTTCACATGCTTTTTAGTCCTTGTCTTCAGTCTCTGGACTCACTCATCAGCAGCTCTTCATCCTCTTTACTTCCTCCTTTTTTTTGGTCTCCATTTTCTCTCAGGGTGAGTGCTTGTTTAAGTTGTTTCTTTATCCTTCATCAAGTTAACGGTCCTGCCCATGAGTGTATCCTTTTTTTTTTTTTTTTTAAGAGTTATCTTAGAGATAGATCTGAACTGATCTTGAATTAGCTTTTGGTATATCACAACATGGGGTAATCCAAGCATAGTTCATTTCTCTGTTTGTATTCTGCAGATGTAGGCTATAGTGCCAAAGGTGAGGCAGACCAAATGTGTCAGATTACGCAATGCAATCGCCCTAATCTCCTCGCTGGAAAATGAGAGATGCTGGATTAAAAGCGGGAGTGGGTTGGAGACATGGGGGGGGGGACCCATAAAAGAATGCTGTTATAAGAGATTACTGGGCAAAGGATTGTTTTACGACCCAAATACTTAGTCTGCTGCAGCCTGACTTTTTATTGCCAGAAGCAAGATTCTTGTTGGACTTTCGAAGTTTCTTTTCTTTTCACACTTGCATTCTGGAAAAAAAAGTTTAATCCAGTGCCCACCTGGTTTGCAGTGTGAAGCCATTTCACACCACCAACACTCCTACTGATGGAGCTACACACTTCTGACAGGGATCACCTGAAGTGTTAGGTGTTATTGGTTGTTCAACTACTGTGATTTATTGCATGGTAGGATCTCTACCCAAGTTGTTGTTATTGAGCGGCTGTTGGCTCAGTTGGTAGAGTCGTCGCCTCTCAACTGCAATGTTGAGGGTTCGATCTCCAGCTGAGCAACATGTCCGATTCGCCTTGGGCAAGACACTTAACCCCACATTGCTCCCTCTGCTTCAGTGGTGGTGTATGAATGGATTAGTTACTTCTGATGGATGCTACTACATAGCGACCTCTACCATCAGTGTGTGAATGGGTGTGAATTGGTAGGTGTGGCATGCAGTGTAAAAGCGCTTTGAGTAGTCTGAAGCGCTTTATAAGCTCAAGTCCATTTACCATTTACCACTGAAGTCTTATTTGCAGGCGACACCCTCCTTTTAAAGTACCATCCTGTTTGTTTGATATCATTTGATACACCACTCTTTCGTTTATATTCGACACAGGAAAATACGAACTGCCAGAGAATATGTGTGACAAAGATTTTTTCTTGAACATACATTTTTAAAGAAATGGTAAATTCCCTCCAAATTGCAGGGAGAAAAAAACATTCAGCTAATTAACCTGATTCTGCCTTCGTCTGAGATAAATTTCTCTGATATATGATATCTTGAAGAAGGCATGTTTGAAACGTGTTGCATCCTCGAAAAACAAAAAGGAAAAGTAGAAAACCTGTGCCCTTCAGTAATGGCTGTGTTACGATGAAACCTTCAGACTTCAGACACACACAAAAAGAAGCTTGAGCCACCAGAGAAGTGCACTTTAGGAGAGCGCTCTGTTTAGCACCATAGAAAATCACATGACTTCAATAAAGTGCTGGTGCAAATCTGTTTTTTTCTTATCAGGGGGAAACAGGCGCACTGCTTGATGAGACAAAAGAAAAAATAAGTTCACTATGACTTCCTTTTCTACATGTCTACGATGAAACCGCTTCAAGCCTGAACACCCCCCCCCTTCCCCCGCAATAAATAGGAAGTAGAAGATTGAAAAATGCAATGAGAATATGATCTCAGTAACGTTCCCCATGTCTTTGTCTTCACTTTGGATCCTAAATAAATCACAGTGGTCAGTTGAGCGTAAAGTATTTTTTGCAATACAATCGTATGAAGTTTTGATCTTTTTACCACACAGAGTCATTCCAAAGATTTTCTTTTATCTTTTCAGGAAGCTTATTTTTTATTGATTCAGTGACTTTTTTTTAAATCTCACACTATTTAAACATTTCAACAAATGCTTCTTGGAGGAAGAGTGTAAAGAGCGATTGCATCACTGATATATATCAATTTGTTCAGTGGCTGATATGTGAACTTTCTTTGGCTCTGAACTGATCTCAAGACCTGCAAAACATACATCTCAAACATAGCATCACGTCTTAAAGCCACGAAACAAACAAGAGTACCTGCTGCGGTGCTTGTTCTGAAGTAAAGGAAAAAAAGTTATTCAAACAAAGATAAAGTGTGAGATATGAGGTGCAGTCTATAAGTATTAGTGTTATTAGTAGTAGCCTTTACACTGAATGTGCATATAGGAGACAACGTTCGGACAACGGCATCTCACGCTCTGTGCTGTGATGGATAGACAGACAGTCCTTTAAGATTTCTTTTGATCTTTAACAGTGTATTGTCTTCTCTTCCAGCTGAAAGAGGGGACTATGAAGGCTGACTTGGAAGCTTCTCTGCCTGCTGGACAGGGTGAGTATGCGATCCGGTGTCGAGACGTGTGCCGGTCTTACGGCAACCTGAAGGTCCTCAGCAACCTCAACTTGACTGTACCACAGGGACACATGTGAGTGAAGCGTGCAGACACAAATCTATCATCACAGCTATGTATTTATCTGTTTCTCTATTTTCTTCACTGCCACTTCTCTTTATTTCTTCTTGTTTTTTGGACATTTGTATATTTTTACACTGAGGAGTCATTTAGGCCTCAGAAAACACTGATAGGGTATCATGTAAAAATAACCACAAAGCAGGAACAAGACTACTTGTTTTAAAGCCTTATACCAACACTTTGAAGCTCTAATCAGGCACAAATTTGAAACGTAGCCTTCCCACTCAGAGGACTTGTTGTCCACTTGCTAATCAGCATAGCATTGTTGAGTGAAGTTTGCCTGTCCTGGCTGGAACCAGTCTGGTCGCCTCTGTCATGTATCGGCTGGCTGTTCAGTTAACAAATCCTAAATTTCCTTTAAGATGGTCAATTTAACGCTCCATAAATTCCTCAGTAAGTGTTGTGTTTCTGATCACGTTGCAAAGACATGTACAGTAAGGTTTCTAGATGGACATTGCAGTCCAACTCTACGTTTTGTACTTGTTGTCGATGTGTGTCATCCTTCTATGTGGTCTCGCAGCACGTGAGCTTAATAGTGAAGGATTTATGTGGCCTAAGGCATTTACAACATCACCTTTCTCACACACCTGCATTCCTGAAATGACCCTCTAGTTGACGAAGACTGGGGTAAAACAAAAACCATAACTCAGAAATAGTCAAATCTCTGCAAAGATTGTTTTTTTTCCCCCCTGAACTGTGCACAACAAACCATGGGGAAGTGATTCATGTAGGAGTCTTTCAGAGGCAAGAATGTTTCCTAACAGGTGGAAAATGAGTTAAATGACAAATCTGGTATAATGTTACACAGAAATGCTCACAGTTACATTTTTAGAGGCTTGGTGTTTGTTTTTTTTGTTTTTGTTTCATTCAAATTCCAAAATAATTTAGCATTATCAGCCTGCTAATGAGACTTAATTAGTTGTACCAAAGTCTCACAATACATTAACTTAACTTCCTTTACTTTCATTTTCTGGCAGCCAGCAAATATTTCCACAACTTTTGACCTCAAGTATTGAATTGATAGCTGCGGTTTCTTAGTCCTGACGTAGGCAGTATAGAACTGTTTTGATGTGGATATAGACACAGGCTAAATGTATCCTCTCCTTTAGCCTTCATGCTAAGCTGATATTCAGCTAGTTCTCTTGTCATAGCTCCACAGTCCATACTTAAATCAACACAGGCTTTTGGGGACCAAGTAAACACACTGTTGCCTATTTACATTTGCAAAAAGATAAGCAAACATATTTCAAGTCAGCTGATGAATGTTAATCCAATAATCCTTCTCTTTTCAGCTTTATTTTTGGTCTCCGCCAACTCCTCTGGGGAATACTTGACTCTTTAGCAGCTCAGTACTCCCACGTTTAGAGTTGTATATCAGTCTCATTTCAGTCTTAGCTTAAAAAGCAAAGTGTGTCTCCAAAAATGTCACAAAAAGCTTTCAAAAACTTTGGCTGTACACTCTATGAACTGTACAAGTATAGAGTTAACTTCTCTTACCTGACAATCGTTTACATTGTCTAAGTGAAGGGCTTCTAAAAGCCTCTGAATGTCGTCTCTGTTGGCTTTTATCTTATATGGTCATCTGGTTATCTTCACATGCTTATGAACAAACATGGACTGTATCTGTTTCCGTTGTGGAACTCACTAAGCTGCTTGCATCCTTGCGCATACTGTGTGTGTGCAGAAAACTCTCCTAAATGGTCCGCTTATTTATATAAATTCAAAGTTTAAAAGTAAGCATACCATTTGGAGTCTGTGATTGTGCAGTTTTCTTTAAAAAAAAAAAAAATAGACGATAAACAAAACAAAACCAATCTGACAGCTCAGACCTGTAAAGCTGTCATGAACTTGCTGTAGTTTTATCTGGTCATCGCTTTTGATTCTGCGTTGCAGTTATGGCCTGTTGGGGCCCAGTGGATGTGGGAAGACAACACTGCTCAAATGCATGGTGGGAACACTGAAAATCTCGCGGGGTAACATCACTGTGCTGGGGAAGCCACCTGCGTTTCCGGGTCATGACGTGCCGGGGAGGATGGTGGGATACATGCCGCAGGTAAACACCACATCTTCAAATATGTCTTTCACACATTAGGCAGATATAAAGTTTGTGCTTTTTATGCAAATGAACCACTTTGTGAGGACTGTCTGAAAGCTCTCTTGCTCTTGCTCACTGCTCTTTGTCAGCATTTACTCAAATTGCTCCGTCAATCAGCTCAACCGTAAGCCTTTTTTTATTTGTCTAGCTCGGGGTTTTTCAAGAAAACTCTCACCACAACATTCACATCAGGGAGCTACTCTCTACAGCCTGAAGTGTCTCACTCAGGGACTTCTTCAATTTAGCTTCTGCTGCAAACAGTGGTCTGCACCTGTACTCTCATTATCGTCACACTGGGTATCTGATGAACCTGATAACACACACATGCCGTGTGTATCCTGTAGCATCACATCCATCTCTGTAGGAAGTGATCTGTGACCCAGAGAGGAGGAAATGTGACACCTCATCTGTTCTTCAACTGTTGCTCTGCTGTGATGAACTTGGCTCTTACGGTCTGGAGCCACTATGTAATAAACCCCACTGACTCGTGACTTTTGTCTCACACAAAGGCGCTAGAAAATATACAATGCAACTCATTCGATGCAATGGAAAAATGTGCAGATGTACCACTATTTAAGCCGTTAATCCTTTAAGATTAAAAACATACTTCAGAACTCTGGGCAGTAATCCTTCCGAACTCTTAAGAAAACGTGAAGTCAAAGGTCTCAGAGGGCAGCAGAGCAAACGCAGCTCGGCAGATCATGTTCAGCTGAAATATTAATGAATTATACATTTTTTCCTAAGCATTGTTTTGTGGTGGATATTGTTTTCCTGTGGGTTACCAGAAAAATCATTAAACATTTACCATAATTAATTTGAATCGTTCAATTTATCATCAAGGGATTATTGGGGAGAGATGTCTGCAGACCAAAGGGCTGGGTAATGGTTAGCAATCTGTTTTAGCTCTGAATGAACTCGTTCTGTTGCACAGTATTGAGACACATCAATGGGCAAAAGTTGGACTGACATACTTTATCATAATTGTAATCTTCTGTTTCTTTTCTGTCATTAAGCAGTTTTATGTGTACCATTTTTGTGCGTGTTTAATTTTGATGCAGATCTTGTAAATTGTTATGATTGGACGCTTGAATTTACATTTCTTAAGGTATAAAAAAAGTTTTCTGGGAATCAGGTTGTTATTTCTCAAAGTCATGCCCAAAAAAACTCATTGTGGAAGACACGTGATCTGTGGCGTTATAATCCATCAAATAGACAGATAAGAGATCAAGGGTTTGCACATTGTTGATGCTTTGCAGCTACTATAGTCCTTTTCATTCTGCACAGCGGGAGCTCCACATACACACACAGTCAGACATGCACACACACACACAACGTTGTGCTCCCTCGCCGGCTAAGCTGATCCCATCTCGCTTTTGTAACGTCTCCGTTACTACCTGTGAATACGGGGGTTGGGATGAAAATATCGCCCCTGGAAACGGCAGTCTGAATAGGGCTATTACTTCAACCACAGCAAGTTACATCTAGAGTTGAGGTCAGGATAATAAGAAAAAAAACTACAATCAAACATGTAGTAAGTGATATCCTTCTCTTCTGATCAGTCTGTGACCACTGTGATAAAATAAACAAATACTTAAAAAATACTCTCTGTCTTGCACAGGAGCTCGCATTGTACAATGAGTTCACCATCAGCGACACCCTGACCTTCTTTGGCCGAATCCATGGCCTGACATCAAAGGAAAGGAAGGCTCGCATGGATTTTCTGGTTGACTTTTTGGATCTACCTCAGAAGAACAGTCTGGTTCGCAATCTCAGGTAAAAGCACACATTTGTGATAGCAGGAGCAATGTAACTCAGTTTTGTTGTGCCTTATTAAACTGTGGAAACATGAATCTTATTGTGGAAACACTCAACTAAATATCTTTAATTTACTGCAGGTGAACTTTGGACAACATTGTCAAACAATAGACAAAAGTACTCCAACAAAAATACATTAAACATAGGCACTTTCAGCTATCATCAACAAGCTTCAGTGATTGGATACTAAGAATGTATTTTGACTCATTGAAGTCCACTTATTGAAAACATACCTGCATATTCACAACATTAGATCTGTTTTTGGGCAGTAATTGAAGTGTAATATTAGATGAGGTCTTGGTTTACAGTGTGGTGAACTGAGATCAATGTTTGCTACCAGTGGACTTTGACCTGAATTACATGAAAAATGGTCCCACTTTTCTCTGCAGGTTGTAAACCCAGGACTCATAAAACAATTTGTCATAGTCCTTGTCACCGCGGTAGTTGGTTTTAATATATTATTGATTTTTCTTGTGCTTGGAAGATATTTGGTTAAATCACCTAATTCACTAATACAAGATGACAAATAAAGTGCTTCTTTTTTTTAGAGTATTTATTGAAGGTCAAATGCATAGCACTTAAAATTGACCATTGAAAATAAAAATTGATTAGATATAAGTAACAAATCATAACCAATTATTAAGTTTATTAGAGAGCTATGACTTTAAACTTACTCATTATTTCAACAGGAAAGAAGTTTTTAAGAATATAAACTAAAATCAAACTTGGATTTGTTGGTTATTAGAGTGAACTCAATGTCATAACTAAGAGAGAGTTCTTTCACTAGTTTTTGTTTTAAACTCTTCATTAGGAGAAGTTCCCTAGATGGAATACAAAAAAACTTTATTTCTCCCTTTTGGTGCAAAATGTACTGGATTTCATATTTTTTTGAGTCACCTGAGTCCCTCAAAGATCCCCTCAAGAAACGATCAAGTCTCACTAGATGGCTTTATCCTGTGTAGTTAAGAAATTGTATAAAAATGTCTCCTTTCTTGTTTTTTTCGTTATTCACCCAATATTTAACCCTAGCTTTAACCCATGACCTGATTGGCTGCTCAGTTTGCAATGTGCAACATGTTTATCATCCCATTAAACTACTGATCTTATATGAAGTGTTCTGCTCCCACAACATCATGAAGCTCGGTGCTCTAATTTTTGAGATAAACCTTCTAAAATAAGCTAAAACTATTTTTATCCTTTTAACATAGGAACATCCTACAAAGACCAAAAGGCTTGTTCTCTTACCATAAATGGAAATTAAATGTTAAGTGTTTGGGATTTGACCACATATTTTTGTTGGATTTCAGCCTGAAACATTGAGTTATTTTTGAAGACATAAATGTCAAATCCAGTCTGTAATATGTCAAAGAAAACTGACAGTGTAGTCTTTAAGCCACCCATAAAACCAATAAAGGTGCTCAGTTACTTTTCTTATTTTTAATATTCTGCTGTTATCAAAAAAAGAACAATCAGCATCATTTGTTGCAGCTCTTTATCCCTGAATCATTACAAAGAGCATCCTGTTCCTGAAGAGGCTAATCAAACCACCTTTCACTAGACGTTCATGGACTATTGATATCGTCATGGGTGTAGGAGTCAGTTGTACTGAGATCAACAAAACTCCTTCAGGAAGAGAAAATTCAATGTAGAGAAGATTTATTTTGTTTCAGGGTTTACATTATAATGTTATATTAATTTTTAAATGTGTAAATGATGTCCTCACGTGTAACACTGCAGCTGTTTGTGACACAAAAGTTGTTAAACTGTTCCCAATAGCCTACATAAAATGAAAGATATTCCTGGTATGAAAAAACGCACACTGTGGCATGTGAACTCATCCTCTGTTTCTGCTTTCTATCATCCTTAATTTGTATTTCTTAAATTCAATCTAGAATCAAACAGCTCATTTTGTGAAACATTTAAAAATATGCACTTTAGAAAAATTATATATATTCAGAAAAAAATGATTTTTTTTATAGAGCCCCTTCCTCCCATTGCCAGGTCGCACTGTTTCCCTCTGTGTCGTCTGACAGGTTTGTCTTGCAGGTTTTTTTTCTGTTCCACTTCTGGAGTGAGACTTCAGTAATGAACTGTAGGGACGTGGGACAAGACTCACCTCTGACCTGGTTTTGTATCTCACTTGTTTTCGTGTTTGTGTGTTTGTTACAGTGGAGGTCAGAGACGCAGGGTGTCTCTTGGGGCGGCTCTACTTCAGAATCCAGAGCTGCTCATCCTTGATGAACCCACGGTTGGAGTCGACCCTGTGCTCAGGGCCAAGTATGTAACCCACCAGAACAGCTGTAAAATCCTGGCAAAATACGATTTCAGAATCTTAATACCTGTAGGGATGTGTGTGGCAATACTTTCCGTAATCGTGGGGTATTCCCATGATGCAATTTCTCACAAGTGAGTTTCATTTTGTTTGATTTGCTACTGTAGTCCAAGATAAGGGGCAGCAGCAGCTCAGTCTGTAGAACCGGAGGGTCACTGGTTCAAGTCCCAGTGCGGACCAAACTATGTTTGTCTGGCTGATGGAGAGGTGGCAAGTCAATTCCCAAGTACTGCAGAGGTGCCCTTGAGCACCGAACCCTCAACAGGAGCGCTCCCTGTGTAGCAGTGTGTAGCAGCCCCACTCTCACATCTCTCCAATAATGCATGTCCACAGGTCCTTTTCGTGCATGTGTGTAACACTGGCCTATGTGTGGGAGTAGCATGTCTCTCTCTGATAACCAGAATTTCCCTTCATATAAGTGTGAAAAAAAGTAATGAAATAACTTGGCTTAGTTGAACGTCAAACAGTGAAAATAAAAGTTGGAACGTATATGGACTCTTCATCATTGCAGAATAACATTTTGTGTAATGTTTTTTTGTTCCATTTCACTCTGCTTAATTTAACCAGAAAAAAAACCTGATAATTAAGTCGGTTTATATTCATTATTATATTCATTACTATGTTATCGTTCAATCTTTTGGCATGTGAAAGCTAGATCATTCTTTCAAATGATATCAAACACAGCTTCATTATGCATTAAACAGTGTTCAAGTTTCTCACATGATAAGATGATTGCTTCATTATAACAACTTTACGACCACAGCAGAACTGAAACTGGTGTTTAAAGAGTAGTGTGAAAAGTCTGAAAGCATGCTGTGTTCCCTCTGTAGGTTTTTTTTTTTATCTAATTTTTTAAAAGTAACCTGTTAGAAGCAGATGGTTGGCAGGAAAAACAGCTGCTTGCAAAGATGTCACCTTTTTGATTAAAAAAAACATCTGTAAACCAGTTTGAAGACCCTTTTGTAATTTGTTTTGGTCTCTTTTTTAGGATTTGGCAGCATCTTGTGGAGATTGTGAAAACTGGGAAAGTCTCTGTTATCATCACTACTCACTACATCGAAGAGGCCAGGCAAGCCAATGTGGTGAGATAATTCATTCATGCATTGGCACACACACACACACACACACACACACACACACACACACACACACACACACACACACACACACACACACACACACACACACACACACACACACACACACAGCCCACAGCACACATAAACACACATGAGTATAAACACCGGACAAACGAAGCATAAATACACAAAAACAAGAATGCATCAAAAGAACAAAGCACTTCATATGTTTCGCCCCTTCTTAGAAAAACAGTGAGTCCATTGATATCTGCACTGTGTAAACATGGGAGATGGAAGTTTAATGTAATTATCTTTGACAGCAGAAACAATAGATCTCAATGAACGAGAATTAATGGGCAAAAATCTTCCTGTAGAATTTGTGTAGTAGCGTCTTTTTACTGTCAAAACAAAAAGTTTGGTGTTTGGTTCATTCCTTTTCAAAGTCTGTTGATGAAAAAACTCAAACATAAACCCTAAAATAATTGAACCTACTAACAAATATAGCCTGGTCTATAAATACTCACTAGAGCAACAAATGTGCATTAATGTGCTGCTACTGAATAAAGCTCCAAACAAATGTATGATGTACAACTTTTTTAAAATTAGTATGGAATGTAAAATAGTCAGAAGTCAGAGAAAGAGGGAAATGATGGACTTTCTTAATGTTGTTTGGTCTTTCAGTTGGATCTGTTTTCTAAAAGAGGAATATTTAATAATGCCTTACTTCTCCTTTAGGTGCAGGCTGTGTTGAAACACACTTCAGATTTGTATAATTTGTTCAGATAAATTATGGTCAAGTGGTGTCATACATACAAAATGTTGTCATGGGGATTAATTTGGGAAGCAAAAAGGACTCAAACACAGACAATCCAGTTAAAGTTATTATAATAGAGACTTAACACAGACTTGAGAACAGGGCATGAGTAATTGTTACGTTCCCCGAGATGGCTAGGGGATGAGGGAAGTAACAATAAAATAAAACCCAGGGAAAAGAAGGAGAAACTAAGTACAAGCAAATTTAACAATCAATTTTCTTTTACATAATCACAAAAACTAAACAACCAAGCTTCTTTTTAAAAACACAACTGAAGAGAAGCCTAACAATCTTTAACAAAATACAAAATACCAAATCACACTAATCACACAATCTGAACAAAGTCTTTCCCACTGGATAAACACCCTCCTTCAACAGAAGGCGTATGATTACGATTCATTATTATTATTTTTGAGGTGAGAAAATGTAATGTATTGTATGGCTAGTTTTGTTTGGATGTTTAAGTATGATTGTAAATTAAAGCTTTGTACTCTTATCTAGTCTACCATATGTCCTCTATGTTTTACCCTCATGATTTTTAGTGTTTTCTTCGGGAACAAAATATGAATTTTGTTAATTCATTTAGGATTAAGTGGTCAAGTGTGAGCTGGAACCAAATATAGGATTCAAGTTTTGATTTCATCTCTTGTTTTACAGAGGTTGAAAAAGACAGTTTACAATAAAACAAAAGACAAAAACCATTCATCTTCTTTCATTTATAAAGAAAAGAAAATCCTCCACAAATAAGATATATTGAATGAATATTCTCTTCATGTAATGCTAATTGTTTTATATTTTCAGGTCGGTCTCATGAGGAATGGATGTTTGCTTGCTGAAGGTCCTCCAGAAGCAGTCATGAAGCAGCACAGTGCAACAGTGAGTCCTCATAAAACCCCCCTTTGGACATGTTGACACCCAGGGGTGTCTGGATAGGGAATTTGTTCATGGGACAAATAAGCCCGGCAATATTATTTCAGAAACAATGGCCTTTTCATGTGCCTCATAATCTCTGATACGTCAAGAGTATTAAGCAGAATAAGAAACATTGGGGTGGGAATTAAAGAATAAAAAATCATAGGAAACAGGAAAGACATAACAATAAAGAAAGTATGCTTTATTGAGTGTGCAAATACTCTAAATTAGTGATCCAGTCTTAATCAACCCAAATCACCCTCTACTGCAGACTCTGGAGCAAGCCTTCCTGCAGTTGTGTCAGACCTCAGACCAGGTTGACTCTAAACAAGGGTCCAGTCCACAGGCGGGGCCTTTAGAGAACAGCCAATCATTCGAGAGCGGACGAGACGAGAGTCGACCAATTCTCAGGGATGGATCAGGAGCTGCGGATGAAGTTCCAAAATATTCGGGTACTTTTTTTGTCACTCCCTGATCGTATTTCAGGTTTTTTGCGTTTTGTTCCATTGTGGCCGTTATGTATTATCACTATTTCAGTTTT
Organism: Labrus bergylta; assembly: GCF_963930695.1. Classification (NCBI taxonomy): domain Eukaryota; kingdom Metazoa; phylum Chordata; class Actinopteri; order Labriformes; family Labridae; genus Labrus; species Labrus bergylta. Next base: position 15,703,629 of record NC_089204.1, on the reverse strand, counting down.
CACTATTACTTTATTATTATTATTGTTATTATAATTATAATTATTACTGTTTGCAATAACTCCAACTTTGAAATAGTTGATCAGAAACGTGGCCTAGTAGTCAAAGATTCATATCACAAAACAATAAGAGGGATTGTAGTGTATTTGTGGCTTGAGAAATATAAAGAGCTGTACAAAAATACCACATTACTTAGTGGTGGAGGTGGTATTCAGGTCCTTTGGTTAAATGATTAGGAAAATACTACAGTGTGAACAATTCAACAACTTAAACATCTAAAAGTTCTATGACTAATGACTTTTTACGTTTAATTAATGGCTGATTATTATCCGTTGGTTTATAGGATTGTCTCTAAATTTCCACAAATATATGCCTAGTTATACCCAGAGCCTAAACTGATTTCCTAAAACTGCTTGAATTGGTTGAGATAAAGTACAGGATTTATCACAGATACATCAAAAGCAGCAAATGCTCATATTTGAAAATCTTGAACCATGAAATGCCTTTGCTTTAACAAGATTATAAAGTTGTTGACAATTATTTTTCAGTTGATCAACTTATGGAGTGAGTAACACTAAATATGCAACACGCAAATATCTACAGTTTATAAGAACTTAAGCTGTCAATTATTGCAGTGAAATAAAAAGTGCAATATTTGTAGTTGAAATGTACAGGAGTATAAGCATACAGTTGCTTACATTAAGAATAAGTAAACCAAATGTGTACTTAGAGAAATGGAGTTACTGTTTGATTTAAGATTACTTTTAAGAGTGTGTTTTGGGTTGTGTTCCTTTAGCGGACTGGAAGGTGCGAGCCCGACATGTGATGCCAAAGTGGAGGAACATTTCTGCCCTGATGATCAAGACAATGGTGCGGATGAAGAGAATGCCAGGGTATGTTGCAGTAAAAAGTGTTGAAGTTAATGTCGAGTAATTAACAGCAGAAGTGGCAATAAGTAAATGTTTGCGCAGTTGCTCTGACTGTTCCTTCCTGTGCTTGGCAGCTCGCTGTGTTTCCAGTTCCTGTTGCCCGTCATCCAAGTCTCTCTGATCTGTTTGTGTGTCGGAGGAGACCCAAAGGGGATCGAGGTCGCTGTGGTGAACAACGAGACCTCTCCCTCAGCTTACAGCCAATCACTGCTCTCCTTCCTTGACAACTCCAGCGTGCACCAGGTACATTCATTTTGTCTCATCAGATTGTGGATCATAGTCCGGATGAGACAGCTCTGTACTGTCACAACAAAAGAGGAACCAGGTGGTTTCTGTTCTTTTTTCACCAGCTGTTGTTGTAGATGTTGCAGATACATAAAAACTATCAATAGATTCTGTTTGTTTGTTTTTTGTTGATCATTATTTTATGTATGTTCTTGCATGAATGATACTAACAGTCAGAGTACACAGTGGTTTAGTTGTGCAGCTTAGAATGTCTCTTCTGTATTCTGCCTTTCTCACAGTTGTTGTTCTACTTTTGCCTTTAAGCAAACAAGTTTCACTTCCTTTTTACTGGAAAAACAAACTCTAAGACTCACATTTTCTAGGAAATCAGTGAAAGTAAAATAAAAATACTCCATATGTGGTAAACCAATACACAACCTTGACCAAATGACCAAAACACACACAAAAAACTGTTAAGTGGAGTTCAGTAGCCACTTAATATAAAAAAGATGAACTGGTGGGTATTATTTAAATGATGTCTGTTCATCCTCAGGTGCCCTTGTCCCATACAGACGCTTTTGAAGGCATCTATAACGGAGAGTACTGGGGTGTCATCGGCTTTGGCCAGAACTTCACTAGCTACTTGACAAAAAGGTGAAAAACTGAGACTATTCTCTTTGTCACTGTCATCATCATTCAGTAATTAACCTTATTAAAAAAAATGTAAAAGTTAATGTTTGTTTGCATTCGAATGCTATGACACTTCTGATCTTGAACAGAAAAGCCAATAGATGTTGAAATCCCAAAGAACATCGAGCTATATGACACGTTTAGATAGATATTTAAGATATTTGATGACAATGCTAACATTAGCATTCAACCATCTCCTTGCTAACGTTACTGTTTGCTAACCTCAAATGATAGGATAGAAGAGGCATTAATTCAATGCGGTTGGTAATATAAGCCAGATGTCATTGTGCCAGGTTAATTTAGCTAGCAAACAAACAGCAATGTTAGCTGCTCTTCAAGCACTGTTTGCTAGGAAATGATTTTGACAAGAGCTAAAGTTAGACTTGTAAAAAGGTTCAGGATTACATAATTGTTATACTGTGATTACACTACAGGATATGACAGGAGAGGTGTACATCTATAGTTAACAGTGATATAGCTAATTGGTTAAATGCTTATATGAGCTATTTTCTAACAGTAGCTAATTTCTTACTGGATTTATTGCTTTAGCTCGGCATATGATCCAGTGTCCATTCAAATGTTCAACTATCAGATTAGTTGTTGATCAGTCAAGAGAATGTAAATTATCATATTTTTCAGGTTCTACACAATTTTCATACCAAGAACACAGATGCACATATAAACATCATTTGAGATTCCACCCTGAGTGTGACGTTTCAGCAATATGGCAACTGTGAGAATTTGGTGAATGGATGCACACATTGAATTAAAAAAACTATCCTTCACAGAAGCTGCTGAAACTTTGAGCTCATACTTGTGTCATGGAAGTCCCACTTGCCAAATCCACTTAAAACTCAAAATGACTTTGTGTATAGTGTATAGTTGATGATGTGCTGTATGTGACTTGTGCCAGAAGCTATAATCTCTTCCATGTTAGAGAAGACATGTCTCAACATGTCTGACGTTATAGGACTTTTATTATTTGTCTCTGTTTCCTCTGCTCTCTTTTCTGGTGACATCCAACACGCAGGGTTTTTTTTTTTTGGTGTCTACTCTTTTATAGTTCCTTTCTATTCATGTCATAGCATAGACAGACGCTCATGATGTTATGCACCTGCAATGCAAAGCTAAATGCAGAAGGCTGTTTCTGTGTGTCAAAGTAGTCACACAGATACCACAGCAAAGCAGACCGGCTCCAGCAAAATGCCTGTGTGACGCAGAGACAGCATTTTGACCACAGAGACAAAATTATCTTACAAAGACACATAATAAACACACAGAGACAAAATGTTTTACCTCAATGCACCCAAAGATAACATTTGACATGAAGATCAAACTTTTTAAAAATATAGGTGGATTCATGTCTTTAGATTTAGAAGGGTGACACAAGGTTACACAGAAGACTTTGCTAAACAAAATAGCACTATTTTTATGACGCTAGCCTCACAACTTGTGTCCGTTTGTCTGTCCTGTTTCTGCAGATCCTTCAAGTAATAATAAGAAAAAAAAATTTAGTTAAATATCTCAACAAGTATTGTTGTCTTGCCTTTTTCAGTTCCATACAGTCTAGTTTAATCTAAATGCATCACACTATATTAACCTTTAACATACATAAACAAACACAAATCATACCACGCCAGCTCAAACCTCAGAAACATGTGAGGATGAGTCAATCCTTGGAATGAAAGGCATGAGTTGTTTTTAAGGTTTGAATCACAGTTGTTTGTATACGTGTGTATATCTGCGCGTGTGTGTGTGTGATGACTGGGTAGACCGTCTGGTCCTTCCTGTCCCTAACACACCTGAGCAGGTCAAAGCTTAGAACCGACCAATCAAACGCTCATACCTCCTGCGTCATGTGCCGTTTCATACGACTGATCTGCCTGAGGGAGACAAAGGGTGGTTTTGCTTCTTAGTCTTCGCGTAGTGTAGAAATAATTTCTGCTGTTTCATTTCTTTGTTACGTAAGCTGAGAGCTTTTGTGTCTGCAATAACTACCTTTGATGATGTAATTACACAAACTCAATAACAACTTTATCCAGATAAAAACAATATGATATCCTTGCTTCAATTAAAAGTAAGAATTGAGAAAATCATTTGCATCCAGTAATTTTCTATTAATATATTTTTGGACAAGGCATGATGATTAATGAGTCTGTTCAACCCCACGCTGTATAAAATAAAATACATCCTTATAGAAATAGTGGCCAATAAATGATTCCTGACTCCTGCTGAAATTGCAATTAAAAAAACATGCCCAAAGAGTTCATGAAATCTTAAAAGGCATTCGTACAGTAACTATTTAATTATTTACAGTAAATTCAGCAATTAATATTAAAGATTAAGTGGTTATTTTAATAATCTTTTAAATATCTAGGAAATTAATCTACAGTATTAAGAAACCCTTAGCTGCAGCCTCGCTTTACAAGTTTTATGGAAGCCGTCAGTAAATATTTATGAATATTTGAACATAACAACGTAACATTCCAAAAACGGGTCAACAGTATTTGTTACATCTAAATCTGCTGCCAGCTACATTTCAGAGTCAAATTTAGAGTCAAACTGTCTTCAGGGACTATTTCTGAATGTGAATAACAAACAAAGTTGGGGCCAGTTTAGCTCAGTGGTTTAAGCAACAATATGTAGAATTCTGGTTTGGTGAGCTTTGGCTCCGTCACATGTTCTCTGAGTGCAACTACACTGTCTTATGTCTCACGTGCTGTTGTCTCCCCATCATAGACAATGTGCATCTGTTGATGAACAGAGGGCAAAGACACAGTAAGAATCCAAAGAACCATGTTGAATATCAGGGTACAGTAATATTAACGGGTTTTAAGCAAATATGAGACTGCAAGCTGAGTTGCAAACTCTTTGCATGTGGAGTATATGTATATGTATTTAACTGTTACCATGATGTCTATGGTCGTCACTAAATGTATATATTGGAGAGGCTTAATTAATTGTATGCTAGTTTTGAGTTGTTTGTAAGTATAAGCCTTACAAACCTAAATCTTATAAAGTTATCTTGCTAACTTGAAGATTGACATGGACATGAACTTTTTAGCGTTAGATGGATTTATTTTTGTATTCAATTTGTATTTAAGCCCTTGACATCACTTGGGTTAGATGACTTTCTGCACCTGGTTAAGCTGCTAAACAACAGACCAATAACAACAGAGCCTAAAGTTACATTATGTTGTGAATAAATCTGCAGGAATGTACACACTGCTGTTGGTTTGTTGCTTCCCCATTAGCCCTGAGACAGATCATAATACCTACTTGCTTGGCAATTTCTCACATTATAACATTCTGTTTATGCATAACTGCTGTTTCACGAAGCTCTCGCCAACATTTTAAAGCCTGTCCAACATTTACTCCAGTCCAGCTTCTTGCTCAGTCACTCTCTCTTTTTCTCTTCTTAGCTTCATCTGTTACCATCCTAGTCCTGTTATCCTCAGTCACTGTATCAAACAGTACCGAGAAGCCTGAAGGCAGCTTTGAACTACTGTAGTGCCGTAAAGCCGTACGCAGCACTTCTCATGATTATGCCATGGCCCGCTGCCAAAGTTTAATAGTGCTACTAACAGGCGACCATGTGGACATGAGAGAGACACATCTCTCCCTGTTGAAAGTCATTGTACTATTAAATCCAAGTCAATACTGATTTTAAATCAAGCGTCCCATGAACAGAGGCAATAGCCCTCAAAGCAGCAGCAGCCACGGTTTGGACTCCTACTCTCAGTCATCTCCCACTCTCTTATCTCTGTTTCTGACTCCATCATCTGTACTTTCCCCTCAATAATGGCACTAAAAGGGGCGCTGGTGGTGCAGTGGTTGGTGCGCGGGCCCCATGTATGGAGGCTATAGTCTTCCAAGCGGGAGGCCCGGGTTCGAATCCGGCCTGCGGCTCCCTTCTCGCATGTCATTCCCCTCTCTCTCTCCCTGATTTCCGACTCTATTCACTGTCCTGTCTCTCTATTAAGGGCACAAAAAGCCCAAAAATAAATCTTAAAAAAATAAAAAAATAAAATAATAATGGCACTAAAAGCCTTCAAAAAATACCAAGTTACAAAGTGAAGTGTGTTTCCCCCTTTATCATCACATACATCTGCAGTGCTACATTTATGTCACTATATCTCACAACCTGTCTTATAATGTAATCAACTTGTTTTCTAAAGAATACTTTATGACAACATTCAGAGAAACTGCATCTAATTTCTCAGATTTTTGCTTGTTTTGAAACATCTTCACTGACAGTTGCTGAATATTACAGCGATGAGGTTAGCTCAGGGATGTTTTCCACCCTTTGACAATATCCCTGCTTTTACAGGATGATGCAGCGGCAGGTTTCCAGAGAGGTGGTTGATGGAGGATCAGTTCATGTATGGCTCGACATGACAAGTAAGATGCATTTTTTTTCTTGTATACAATCGTCTTTCTGCAAAGATACGCCGATTTAATTTAATCGAATGATTGTTGGTTCAATTTACAAGCGTTTTTAAGTACAGAACAAAATATTTCAAAGGTTCATGAGATTATTTAATTACGTCTTTAAATTCACCTTAAATTTTATTGAATTGTTAAGCTTAGAAATAGAGTGCTTCTAATCAAATCAAACAACATTTGGTCATGCACAAAATGACAGTAAAAGTCACAACACAACAAACACATTACACTTTATCTGAAGGTGTTTATTTTGCTCTTAATGTTTTTCTTCAGATAGACAAATTGCCATCATGCTGCAGAAGAAACTACACGAGGCTTTTCAGGTGAAAAATACATTTTAATTTTCTGTCATGTTGACACACTGTCAGGGACAAACTTTAAACACATAAAGGATTTTGCAGTATACCTTTGCTGGATCTGATACACGCTGAATGTATTTTCTCCTTATTTGTCTTCATAATGCAATGACTGCCTTATCTGGTAGGGTTTCTTGCAAGTCACTCATAAATAAAATGTAATAATTACAACACTGTGTGCAGTAAACTGTAAACACTCAAACATTATATAACACTGTTATATGTTTGTGTTACACAAAAGCTTTTTTATTTCTTGTTTTGTTGATAGTTAATTACAGTTTTCTTATCAAATCAGCATCAAGATAACACTGAAACCCTGAACAACATCACTAAACCCTCTCCCTTCCCAAATACTGTATATATAGATAACAATCTGCCATGAACAGTCTTATACTTTATTTGTTTGACTGGTATCATTAGACTTGTTGTACTAATCGTTACTCCTTTGGCAGGCTTTTGTGGACAATAAGTTGGGCAGTATGTCGTACCTGGTTTCCCTGCCAATAAAGGTGAGAAAGACTGATAATTAAATTGAAGTATGAATTAAAGAGTGTATGAGTAATACTGTACAGAAATGTTTTTTTGAAAAATTGTTCTTTATTAAAAAAGATACGCTTATTAAAAATATAAAATAATTTAACAACAATGAATAAATGCACGTTTGTAATTTAAGTGTTGACGTGTTTCTGCTGATGTTACATTCTTGATAACGAAGTTGATTTTAATCTCTTGGTAATTGTCAATGTGTAGTTTGAAGAGCCAATATATGGAGACCTTAACACAGACTTCACCACATTTGTGACGCCTGGAGCTGTGCTCAGGTCAGTTTGATGTGAGTTGGTTAACGTCCTGCAACTCGGAAAAAACAGAGAAGCAAGAGAATTTAAGAAGTTGAATGAAAATGTTTATTGGCTTTTCTTTTCCCTATTTTGTTTATTCTTGTACTATTTCTTTGCAAAGAGTAACTGAATATATGTGTTTGCTCAGGAAACCTTTTTTTAACAAGACGGTCTTTCTTTATCAACATGACAACCTGCCATTAAGCTCCCATTTGATTTCCCTCTGTCTCTCCGGCCCTTCAGTATCACCTTCTACCTGGCCGTGGGTCTGACAGCTCTCTCCTTTGTCATCGAGAGGAAGGAAGGGCTTTTGGATCGATGCTGGGTCGCAGGTGAGGGCAAATTTCTTCGCAAGTTTGTAATATCACATCTCTACTTCATGAATGCTGAGACTGTATTCAAATGCATCTTTAAAAACATTATGACATCAGTTCAGGAAGCCTATTTTGGTCATATTTTTGAAAATATTGCAAAAAATATCTGCCACTAATCAAAAGCTCGATTTAAATAATTTGTGACATTTTGACAAGAATTGAAACGGCTATTAAAATGTAATGGGATACATGACCAGTAGAGGGAGTTATATGATCGGTGCTGATTAAGAAGATGCTGTTTTCCAGCAGACATACACACACACACTGAAGGAGTTACTTTGTTTCGATTTAATACTTTAATACTTTAATACTTTGTTATTTCTTGAAATATGCTTGGATGCTTTGTTATGGCTTTTTATATCCGATGAGATCAGTTGAACTTGGTTCAGTGGCATTTTCCTCTAGTTATCTCTACAGGTTTGACAGAGCTAATCCCAAATGTAACTCTCTCACTTTTTTCCTGTGATGTGTGTGTGTGTGGTTTTTGTCTCACTATCAGGTGTGAGCCCCTTGGAGACCATGCTGGCTCACCTCTTCTCTCAGCTGTTTGTCATCAGCGTTCAGATCCTCCTGCTGCTCCTCTTCATACTGCTTGTCTTCAAGGTTTGTCCCCCTGACATGCGAAATAAAACACACACAGCGTACACACACACTCTCCAGATAAGATGAGACTTTATTGATCTGGCAGCTGGTGCTTTGCAGCAGCATAAATACATTAAGAGCAGCAGAGAGGAAAGTCACAGCAGAAACATAATAAAGTAATAAAACAGTCAATGAAAAAATAGTTGATCATAAAAAGACAGCAGACTTCTATGCGGTGTTTTTGAACCATTTGTTTTCTGTTAAACACAGGTACACGTTCAACTGTAATTCTTCTTTGTTGTTTAAAATATCAATACCTAGTGTTTGGAAAACAGTCAACAGGCTCTGTTTACTCTTATTTAGGATAAAACAGAGTTGTTAGATATGGGTGAGGGGGGATTTTGTTTATTTGGAAAGGACAGTGGATAGAGTTGGAAATCAGGGATAGAGAGTGATGAATGACATGAGGGAAAGGAGCTGCAGTTCAGACTCAAACCTATTTACAACATCATCCAAAATCTGACCTAAACTACTTCACATCAGAGCCATAATAAGTTTGATAACCATCAAGCTGGTTTTTTTTTTGCTCTTGACCATGTACGTAAAGGTCCTTTTGGTGTAAATCTTGTGTGAGTCAAGCACCGTCTGAAGGTCAGCAGGGTCATGTTTACTGTGAGAACAGCAAACCAACAAGAACTGCAGGGAATTCTGTTCATTATTGATTAACAATAAACATGTGAAATGAATCAATACAGGGAGAAGGTACTCAGACATGAGATGATATGAGAAGTATGCGTGTGTGTTTTTACCTGTATCTTTGTGTCTAGTTTGTGCAGGGACATGGTTTTATGGATGTATGTGTGCACGTGTGATAGCATCCATGTGTGTGTGTGTTAATTACGGTGCCGAAGTCCAAAGAGACCACCGCTGCATAAATCACTTCCTTCGTTGGCCCCTGTATCCAGGGATCACTGTGAGATCGCCACGACAACAGTCCATGATTGCTGTGGCAACCGAGTAGTCATGTGGCCTCTCAGTGCAGGTCTATTTTTGCACGTTGCCACTGGAGACAGATAGTGTGTTAACACACTGAGAGCAAGTGCAGGAACACACACACCTACACACACATACACACACACACACAATGCATTCTTATGAATTCAGATTCTCTTCATGTTAAAAGAGTTATCGGCTTTATATCTTCTGAGCTGAGACCGCAGACTTTTTTTTAACATTATCTGTTGTGTAAAGCCTCTTTCCTGTCTCCACTCCCTCTCTGTCTCTGTGATTTACAACCAAACTTAATCAGCAGTGACATTTTTTCCAGTTCGTGTTGGCTGAAGAACAGTGCAAAACATCAGAGAGTATTTCAGTTCCTTGTATTTTTCTTCAGTACAAATGACTCTTCAATGTTACTGTATATCATCAAGCAACTAAAGTTTTTTCTTTGGAGCTAATAAGATAATGTTATTGCAATGCACTTTCCTGCACATACTGTAAAGATGTGTGATATCAAATTATTGTACACTGTATTCATTTTAATTCTATAGACGTTCCTCAATGGTTGAAGCAGTGCTGTTTACTTGCTCCCTATTGTCATTCATTTCTCTGTTTATGGTTGTGAACAGTTGAGGCAACAAAGAAAATGTGTTTGTGGGAACTTTCTTGCCAAAAAATCTGATTTTAACAAACAAAAATAAACTCAAGTTTAGTTGGATTTAATCATGAATTGAAACCATTTATGATAAAAGTTCTGATTTGCACGTGTGGAATATGTGGAGCTTACTGATTTATATTACATTATTATTTGTATCTATTTCATGAGTTCTGACTTTGGTTTTATTTCACTATGACGTCCACTGCAGCTTCATGGGTAATAATAGCCTGCTTTGTTTTCTCACTGTTCCTTTTCCATCTCCCTCTCTCTCTCTCTCGCTGCAGATTCCTAATGAAGGCTCCTTGGTGCTGGTCATCATCATCATCGTGCTGCAGGGGATCACCGGCATATCGTTTGGCCTCGTCATCTCAGCCGCAATCGATGACGAGCAGAATGCCAACCAGGCCGCCCTGGGCGTCTTCTACCCCAACCTCATCATCAGTGGTAAGACTTTATGTTTGTTTGAGTTCATTTAAGACTTGTGTACAGTTACACCATTATGTTGTCTATCCTTTGGTATAACCAGCCGCCTAGGCAGCCTGAAAGTTATATAGAAAAAGTGTAAAAAGTGGAATAGGTGAAGCACTATTTAACCAGGAAATTATACCTATAATACCTCTTAAACTTTTTGCTTTAGAAGACCTTTTTTATTTTTTTGTCCTTCTCAAACACCCCTGCTGTTGTACAAAAGTGAAGTCGAAATACCTCCTGTGAAAGATGCTGACATCCTGTGCTGGTGACATCATTTGGAGACAGCGTCTGCACAATCTAAATTATGGATCAGCTGGTTGAGCAGCGGTTTTGACGTCCCACCCCTTCTTCTAACCAAAGACTTTTACTGAACGTTAAACTCAGGTATAGAGCAGAAAAGATCCCTCAGATCAGATCAGTCCACATCAAAAAAGACTATATATCCGAGAAATATATCCTATTTGTCATGGAGGAGGCAGAGCTCATGACCTATTCCACATTCAGTCTGTAGGGGGGGGCCTCCAAAGGCTTCACTTTTTGGTAGCTGTCATGACGTCCATCTTTCAATACAGTCTATCATTCACACCCATTAACTACACTACAGAAAAGACGGCTCCAGGTAGTCCTACGTAGCATCATTAGATATAAAATAATGAGCCAGATCAGAAACCTGCACCACCTGGTGGTCCTAAAACAAACAACATAAATCACAGACCCTCAACGTCCCCTCTCAGATGACTCTGTGTGCCAAAGTGTAAATAAAACCTACTGACGCTATCATTTGACAGCCTCCATCCAGCTGCTGGTCCAGCTGCTGAACTCTAATATTCAACCTTAGTGAACACAGTAATGTGCAATAAATACATATACACTTTAACACCTTGCATTTTACCTGTTACAGTTTCTTTTTAAACAGTTGCCTGGTCAAAAGACTATTTAATGATTTTAGACATATCATTTTAGTTGAAGCAGTCTAGCATCATGAGTTCAAAGTTTATTCTTGACCCTAAAATCCAAACATGGAAATTTGATAATCAATAAAAAACCATAACAGCTCAACTCAAACTGATGATGATTGTGTGATATTACTGAATTCCATGTGACAGTAAATAAATGGACCAACTCAAGTTCCTGAATTTCAAAAGCTCTTGTAAATGATGTCTTACCCAGCATCCTCTCTGTCCTGTGCTGCAGGTATCATCTGGCCCGTGGAGTGTATCCCGTATCCTCTGCGCTACATTAGCCTCGCTCTCCCTCAGACGTACGCATCAGAAGCTCTTCGCTGTATCATGTACAGAGGTAATGCACATGTACTATACATGTTACACAACACTCATCAGTTGCATAATACAAGCCGCTGTAACATGTCTGCTGTGTAGTTAGCGTGCACATGGCTCAGATTGTTATATCCAACACATCCTGTGTGCCAGGCAGTTATCTAAATCATTAATCAGCCTGGATCCTGTGTAGCTCAGCTTCCTGGAATGAAAGGTGTAGTGGTTTCGCTCTGTTTTCCAATCTTTCTCCATCTCCTGACCTCATCGACTCCGAACAATAAACCCGACGGCAGCCTGAGCTCCTCCGTGTTACTAGATACACACTTAGCACAGGAAGTCCGAGGAGCTATTTCCTGTTTGAAAACCTTACCACAGAGTGGAGTGCAATGGAAGATGATACAAGGGCAGATGTCAACAGTGTCACAGTGTAATCTGCCAAATTAACTGAAACTTTCTTACAACTGTGTTGAAAGTCACTGATTGGATTCACTTGAGTGTCAAACCCCATATTAAGTATTATGTTCATGTTTTGCTTCTTGCATTCATGACAGTATGGATCATTTTTTTAATCCAGATAATAACAACATGTTGTTAGCATTGCTGTTCAGATACTGAAACCAGTATTATCAGGAGTTTACATTTCTTCATTTGTAGCTTACACAGCAGTAATTAGTATTGGCTGTCATCAGCCACTAATACTTTAAAGGCTTTATATGCGATTTTTCACACTTAAATGTAATATAAATCAAGTATATCCTCTGAAAATAACTATGTGAGTCATGACTGACTACAATGGATGTAACACCCGAGTCCCACTGTCTGTGATGCTTTCCGAGTTTTCCGAGTCCTATCTTCAGTTAGTTTACATCGCCCGGACGGCCGGCCGGGTCATCCCCTCGTGTATAAAAGTTGTTTAATTGAGGGACTAGAGAAAAGAAGAATAACATACTGTACTCACTGCTTAATTGAATGTCATGTAAGCGTTACTAGATAACGGTCATTTCGGGTAAATTTACATGCAGTGTAAAGATACGAGCATAATAAAGATCTCTAGCATTAGCATGCTAACACAACAATGCAGCGCGAGTTGTTTTGGTTTCATGCTGGTGCTCAAGGGCGACATCTGCATTAATCATCTATTAAATCTGAAGCCAAACATTTAAAAATGATAAAAACACCACATAAAACTGTTAAAAGCCCAGGTTTCCCTTACACTCTTTGTTTGACAATGCCATGATCTGAGCTGCGGCTAGCATTAGCTTAGCTCGTTTCAAGGTGCACAGCTTCATTTTAGGTTTCATAACTCAGTATTGGCCAAGTCCAGGTATCACAACAAGTATCAGGAAGGTAAAAATGCTAACACAACTAGTTGCTGTTTTCGCTTGGAATGACGGTATTGTTTTCTCATCTGCCTGTTCTAAAGGTTCTTAGGTACTTTGGATGTCGGGTGCACAAGTCAATAGCATAGCAACAATTCTATGCAGTCTTTGTGCAAAAAGACACAACACAGTAGTTCAACAAAATGATACTTTCCACCAGGATATGGTACAGTTTAACAACACCAGGAGTTGAAACATAGTGTGACAAGCATTTAACCGAGCATGCACATGTGGCACCTAAAAGAATGCGCAGTATAATTTATTTACCAAACCAACACCAATAACAGACTTCATTGATGTGATGCTGTATGCCATGAACACGTTAGTTTCCATACTAAATGATAGCATACTTTAATATTTGAATATTATAGACTCACAGTGGATGATTATATCAGGTATTTGTATACAGATGCTTGTTGTTGGCAGCTGAACAGTTTGTCTTATTCATGTCTTTTAGTCCAACAAAACCTTCTTTTTACACTGCAGTTGATCTCTCTTATTGTGACACATAAGACATGTTATCTGTCATTGAAGGAGTACAATGAAAGTATGATTGGTAGCTAACAAAGACCAACGGCTATAGAAAATAAGATAAAGACAAGGATAGAAACCCACACAGGAATTCAAAAGGATGTTGAATATTTATGAAATCTCGGCTTTGGTCGGATTCATAAACTTGAAAAACTTGAAAAAAATCATATTGTGGTAAAAACAGCTTTGCTGTCTCAAGTGTTAGACAATTATGAAATCATAGCATGTTAGCTTAAGGTGAACATTGTTTTTTTTGTTGTATAAATTCAAGAGTAATGCTTAACTTAATTATAAATGAGCTTTTTGGTGAGTGTACTTGCCTTTTAAAATAGCCAGGCTAACTTTTTGCCTGTTATTTTGCTCTGTTAAGCTAACTTATGGTTTAAAACTGTATTTCATATTGCCAAAAACTCCTGTATGGCTGCATGTGTTTAGACATTATATATAACATTTGCTGAGTCCAAACAGTGAATGTAAACATGACTCTTTCTGACAGGTTGGGGTCTGTCTCGGATGATGGTGTGGCGAGGCTTTGCCGTTACTCTGGGCTGGAACACTTTCTTCCTCATCCTGGCCACGGTTATCTTGAAGCTGAGGACGTGACAAACTCACCCCTGGGAGAATTTATCTCAGTGTGGGGACAGAGTCGTCAGGTGAAGCCTCCCGGCCGACAACTCACCGGGGCCTCCTGTTTAATTGATGGACCGGGTGCAGCAGAGAGAGAAGGGAGTCTCTGTGGTTTAATGAACTGATGAGGATGCATCAGTCTCCCTTCTCTAAATAATCAACATGTACACACACAAACACTTTTGCCTGATTCTGCAACAGTTTCTTTGGACTGTTCAAGTGTGAGTGAAATTCAAAAAGCTGCAAGATAAAGTACACAAAGCAGAGTATGAACATGCACGAATGAGGAGAGTATATAGTGTTTGTGTTTGTTTTCAGTCTCTGTGCAGCTTTTTGAAACTTGTCACTCCAGGGAAAAAGGCCTTGCACCAACTCAGGGTCACTTTTTGTTTTTTTTGTTGCCCTTGGTCTTAATGCTATATAGAGTGATGTGTGCAAATACTGACGTTAGGTTTTGAACAGATGTTTTGTCCGTACAGTATTCGTTGCCTACGTAAAGTTTTTATCATATAGAAACTATGTGTTAATGTACACTTTAAAAATGTCAGAAAAAGACTCAGCACAACAAGAAAATGTGATTTTTTTTTATGGTTCTATACAAGCAGGAAACACTTAGAACAGTAGAAGAGTTCAAGGTTCAAGGTGGTTGCATTATTTCGTGGGAACCAAGACGAGGTTTGGAAAAAAAACGGATCTCTTCATCATGTGAAGGAAATTCTCCCCCACAGCAGGAGTATCTTTTTCTAGCTGCTTCTTTGTTATATCGTTGTTCAGATTTATGTCCTTCCTGTCTGCTGTGGGACAGGAAGTGGTGACCATGTCTCATCTTGGTGCTCAGTCGCTGTTCAGGTTGATGGTGTCCTCCATGGTTTCTGTTTTGTGCCTGCGTCTCCTGGGGTTCAATATCGAGGATGGGAGGTATTTTGTATCATTTTTTTGTTGATGACTCTCCTCTTTGCTGGTCAGATTGGAGACTGTCAGATTATATTCTTGTCACAGGTTAAACGTGTCATGCTATTCAAGCTTTCTGCATACAAACAAAACTTGTGATAGTTTTTTTTACACAAACCTTTCATACTGCTTATACTTTATACTTTGTGAAGCTTCAACCGACGATAACACAAAATAAAAACACACGGCAGCAATGTTGTTTTGGATTTGACATTTCATCATTGAGATGTGCCTTGGGATGTTGTAGTGTCCAAACTGTGGGAATAGGGCGGACAACTGCAGAAATTATAAAGAATTATAAAAACTAAGAGCCATGTAGTTATCAGTGTAGAATTGGTGGGAAATAAAGAGCTAATTGAGGACGAGTAGCCAAATTAATTATAAGTAATATTAAGTTTTTCCCTTTTATTAAACACACAAGGCAATATGGATAATGGTAATATGTACTAGAAGTAAACAGATATTTTGGAAAATATATATATTTTGCCATTATACTGTAGATGAGAAGATTCAATATCCCCCTCGTGCCAACAACATGATAAGAATTACAACTAGCATCCAGTTAGCTTAGCTTAGCTTAAATAATGTCCAGTGTTTTGTTTTGGGTTTTTTTTTTTAACAAAGGAGATGTAACACATTGATAAGTATGTTTCGGAGGTGCTTGTCAACTAGCTGTTTGCCACCGTTTTCACTCATCACGCTAAGCTAAGCTAATCAATAACAAAAAAGTGTTTCCCAACATACTAAGATACTTCTTTAAGATTGAACATGTCGACTCATTCCATAACCAAATGTTATGCCAACTTTATAAAAGTTTAAATGTTTACATGAACATGGAAGAATGCCTAATAAATCAAAAGATATTTTTTATTACTAGCAAATATTTAACCCAGTTTGGCTGTAGGACTAAACACATATAGCAGCATGTGCTGTGTTCGGAAGAGGCAGGAATGGTCCTTCTGTCTTGCAGCCGTCATTTTACATGTTGCAATTGGCAATTGTATTAATGTTGTGAAAATTGTATGTGTCCATTAAACAGGATTAATAATTAATTCCTATGACTAATTTCCTTTGGTTGTTTTCTTTTCCCTGGGATGACATCATGATCTAATGTTAAAGATGTACAGTATGCCGCATGTGCTATTACATGTTGGTTTCCCTGCTTTGTGAATCTTCTGTTGCTCTGCCCTACATTCATCAGTGTTCATGACGCACACTTTAGGTGGCTTTGTGCTCTTGTTATGCTGAAATAGGGGAGAAGTAGCCTCATTCCTTCACAAATACAGCTTCTTAGCGTCTCCAAAACACACAAATAAACTCCTAATGGACCTAATAGAATAAAACTGTCTATGTTCTTACCTTGGCAGAAAGAAAAAGATCTTGGTGGGATAACCTCTGTGCCTCATTTGACTCCAAATGCACAATAAGTTACCTTTCATAAAATAAGTGTAATATACTCAGCAAGCTTGAGAAAAAGTGATATTGCTTAAGTAAAAACACATACATTGTTTGGTAGTGTGGGCAAACCTTTTGGACATCTTCTGGAAAATTTAAATAGTCCTGATGAAGAAGAGTATCTGAAGTTTTTAATAAACGTTGGGGGGCGTTAAAGTGTATACAAGTCTAGAATGCCCATTACTGTAAGTTAATTTTTTTTTTTTAGATATGCCTTTGGGGCATTTTGACAAGGACTATAGTCTCTGAACATGGGGCGTGCGTCATAACTGCTGGGCTATACTGCGCCCCAAGTAAATACATTGCTCCTTACCGTACCATTTAGGTGTTTAAGATACATTTAAAGCCATTATAGTGTTGGCATCATTTGGGAAATTAAATGATTCTATATTTTAAAAAATGAAGTTAAAGCCGACAAAGACAGGCTTAATTAAGCCTTGTTTACTTAAACAAGCACAACATCTACACACACTGTGGTAAAGTCAGAAATACTGTATTTATCCCCGGGGGGAATTCAGCCCTTACAGTTCCTCTTATACACAATGTAAATAAATAAATATTTAAAATGTACCTTTAATAACTTGATGGTTTGCAGCATGAAATACAAAGACCAAGAAAAAAAGTAGGAGGAGGAGAAGAAGAAGCACATGATGCTAATATGCTCATGATATCACACTCTGTACTCTGGTTGACTTTCAGCATAGATGAGAAGGACAAACTTTGTCAGAGTAAATGTTCGTTTTTTTTATGATCCCAAAACAAAGAACTATCATCTGACCTAATATACAAGTCGAAGTCCAACCTTATTTATAATCATGAGAAGAAGGATATCAGATTTAGTATCAACTGAAATAATGAGTTATAGTGCACCCTTATCTGATTAAAACTGTAATATTGAAGTTCATGTAAACACGTTATAAAGTTTGTCTTAGTTTCCCGGAATTCCAAATTATCTCTGCTGTCTTTCCACAAAAGGCATGTAGATTGTTTTCACTGCTTTTTTGTGACACTCTGGTCACTCTGATAGCCCTGCTTTGATAAACTTGTATTTATGAAGTCTATAAAATAAAAATAAACCTTGTTAAGAAATCCTCCTCTTTGTCTCGTTCTACATTTCAGAGCCGTGCCAGATTTTACTCAACACCAATAGTATGTTAAAAGACCCCACAATTCCTGTGGTTACAAAAACACCGGCAGGCCAACAATGACAGATTTATTTGATGACATCATGTTCAGTTGCATCACTATGTTGCTTGTAACCATGGTGATGATGATGACCTTGCATGCCTTCAGTTAAAATAAATCCTTGATCCTGAATGACTGGTTGAATTTGTGTGTGTGTGTGTGTGTGTGTGTGTGTGTGTGTGTGTGTGTGTGTGTGTGTGTGTGTGTGTGTGTGTGTGTGTGTGTGTGTGTGTGCATGCTTGTGTGTGCTTGTGTGTGTGTGTGCTTCGTTTACTTTGTTGTTTTGCATTTTTGTTAGTATTTGTAAATGTATCTGCAGTTAAGTGGTGAAAACTTCTCAAAACTTGAACAAAACAATGTTCAGATGTTCCTTCATTCTGAGCACATCGAGGATTTGTTTTCCCTGTTGTCTAGTATAGATGGCGTAAATGCTTTTTGGTACAGTGACAAGCTGTCTCTTATTCTTTTTATATATGAACTGATAACTTTTGGCTTGTAATGGAAATATTTTACTGTCAGCAAAATATATTTTACTGAAGTTGAATAGTAAAAACGGTTTTGTCATGAAATGAAGCTGATGGTTTAGTTCAAGCACAGAGACTAATTCATACTCATGTAATCATCATGGAAGGCTGTGGCTCAGTGGTAGAGCCATCTCTCATCCCGAAGGTGGGGGGGTTCAGTCCCTGCAGCCAGATGTTGATGTGTCCTTGGGCAAAACACTTAACCCCAAGGTGTTTGAATGTGTATGAATGACATTTGTTAATACTGATGGACACTTTACATGGCACACTTTACCATCATTGTGTGAATAAGAAGATGTGTACGGCTTTGTAAAAAGCGCTTTGAGTAGTCAGAAAAATAGTAAAGTGCCATACTGTACAGAGTCCATTTACCATTTCACAAATGGTTTCAACAAACAAGTGATGCTCCGGTGTATTTCAAATGTACATATGTGTCCTTAAGCTCATGTGGGTTAATTTACAGTGGTGAAAACTCCCAAGTAATTTTCTTTTGTGTTCTTAAGTCTTTCATTCAAATAAGGGCATACAACACCTCATATTGCTAGCATGGGAAAAGATAACACCCCTTACAGATAGGCTGCTAGTTCACTGTAAAATGAGAGTCTGGTTGTCTATCCACAACCAATTATGACAGTGTTTGGTGAGCTTAGTGACGACACCCTGCCTAATTACAGTTAGTTGCTCTGTAATTACATGCAATGACACCCAAAGTCTCGTAGGACGACACCATATGTTTCGACTTCATGCAACTGAGTATCAATACATGTGACATGCTACCTTGTGATAGAGAGTACAAAATGCCCCATTAAAATGTAATTATTGGAGAAAAAGGGCACGATGGTTATTCAAACATGGAAGAGAAGCATTCTGGGTAATTGATGAAACGGGTCCAGATGCTGGGATGATTCACAATTTTTAATTAAAGGAAAAATTCCAGTAACTTTAAGAGCCATCTATCCACATGTGGTTTACATTTCCTCTCATCATTTTGCAACACGTCATGTGATTATTTACAAAATGTTCCATAAGTTATTGTTCTTGAAAAGCTGGCTGTAGTTTACTAAAACGTGAAATTAGACCTGGTTTTAAATTATCTGCTGTCAGCTCACAAAGGGGCATGAAGCCAGAAGGGATGTGTTTACAGTAGAGAAGTTTATGTGGCAATAAAAGTTATGCTGTTCACTATTTGGGGGATGATCTCATCTTTTTAATTGGGACACGTTCAACAAACCCTGACCAATCTGAGGAAATGGAACCTTTTACATTTATTGTAATGAATTTCTTCCTAATTTAAAAATCTTTTTAATATGACATTTTCAATCAATGACTCCTTCCTTTGTTGAGAGTTTAAAGTTCTACCTGCAAATGGCATTAAGAGCAAAGAGAAAAAGAATATATAAGACAATGTTGACTTTATAGATTCAAGGCAGGGATATTGATGAGATGAGTAACAGTCAGGGAAAGTTAAAAAAAACAGTCTCTAGATGTGTATTTAAAAAAGTTGATGAAGTTTAATTTAATGTAGGGAAAAGTGCTTAGCCGTATAGAAACCTGGGTTCCCAACAGCTGTGACGGAAAGACATCTTGCCAGTTGTCTGCCTCTTGTCTTGGCATGTTTATCGTTGCTCATAACCAGTTTACAACCAAGATGTATTCAGGGTTGTCAAGTCTCGGTTGTAGCCTGCATTTGTGTGCTTGCAGTGATACATGCAGGCAGGTGCTGCTGATGTGAAAGATTTAGAAACGCTGTTACCATGTTTGGAGTCTCCTTCTGTTTGGTTAACTACAAAACATCTGGAGAATATCTTAGTACTGTAAACTGAACCATATGGAACGCTGTTATAATATTTGGTGTTTCAGCGGGAAAATAAAGCCAGTCACACAGCTTATCCATTCACAATACGAGCATTTGGCTTATGTGTGTTAATCAGATACAGACATGCACACACAGACCAATACAAAAGTCTGTCAGTTAGAAATGTGCTCAGTCTTGATGAGCAAACACACACACACACACGCAGGCACACATATACACACACACACACACACACACACACACACAGACATAAACTTGATGAGCCTGCTTCATGATATGCTAAACATTCTGTAAACATTATCCAGTGCCTGGTTACTGTCACCATGGCATCATGACAACAGCACTCGGCCCAGCCCCTGAAACACGGGACAGTAGTGTTGCTTAATATTTGGCCTCGCATGAGCACAGCATGTTTCTAACACATAATCCTGTCACAGCGGTGAAGACTTCTCTGTGCAGCCCCACTGACTCCGAACGCAGGCCAGCTGTTGCTATGTTTTGGTCTTATCACACAACAACAACAACAAAGTCGAAATGTTAGCTGGGAACAGTCTGCCCTCAGTGCAATCCCACAGACTTTGTCTATGTCAGCATCTCATGGGACAGGGTCAGATGTTTTGTTAAAAGTAAGGGTGCTTAGTTCTTATTAGGAAATATATAGAGTTGAGTAATTCAAAAACAGATCTGTTTGTGTGGCTGAAAGTGTCACTTTTTATAGATGATTGTATGCCTCTATCTTAGAGGTGGACAGTGGATAGAGTAGGGAAATAGGATGAGAGAGTGAGGGTTTACATGGGGTGCTGAGAGTCAGTGTGGAACCTTGGTTGCTCACTTCAAGGACTACAGTCTCTATACATGACGTGTGACACAACCGCAAGGTTATCTGGTGCCACAGATAGTGTCCTCACTTTGATGCCAGAAAATAAGAAAAGATGAGCTATTTTTATCCTTATTTTTAATAAAGCATCAATTTAGTTTTTTTTTCTTGGATGGATTTGGTTTTAGTTAATAAACAGTCTCGGAATTCTTAGGTCATAGTTCAATCTCCGCGTAAACATTCAGTAGAAGAGCAGCATGCAATACTGACATTTGTGATTAATTATTTCCCTAAAAAAAAAAACTGCACTGATTTACTATTGTCCTGTATTTTGGGGAGGAAATTGTTGCAAAGACACATCAGAATCCAAACCTTATTTTTATTCTCTGCAAGCAGAACCAACTTTCCAGTTGATTATTCAAAATGCAGCAGCTGATGTTAACTTGCATGCAGGCATTTCTTTTCAGCATTTCTCGTCAAAATGTAGACTTCAGGTTGATATTAATATTTTTCAGATTTCTTCAGCATGCTGCTCTGCAAAATGAATTCCTCCTCAAGTCCTCTATATTGTTTTTTTTTTTTTTAAAGTAGTATTTGCAAAGCTTCTTGGTTGAACAAACCAGTGGGTACTTTTAAATGCATGCATTGTCCTCGCTGTGAAAATGATGCATAATCTGAAGGTTTGGGTGTTCATACAACTGCACAACACACAACAAGATTTCATTGATTGTAACACCACTTTTGCCATATACTGTTTGTCCTGTCCATGATAGGAGTTTTTTTTTCTACAAAGGAGGTACAAAAAGATGACCGTGGGATCGTCCGGCTGAGAACAAGTATGCAATTAGAATAATGAATCAGGATCCCCATGGCTTGACACTTTAGTGAATCTCACAATGCCAGTTTGTTATTGCACATAGAGGGCATTGAACACATCAAGCCTTTGGTCAGAGGCGGTGACAGAATCAAGGGACTTAATCAAAGGAAAGCTTTCTGGATCTCTCTTGATGCTTTAATGTATCCTGATTTAAACGAGGATTTGGATTTTTCATGCTTTCTGTAATGTATTTGTCATGCTTTCAGTGGGTGACTTCCTGCTTCTTACGGACCAAAAGGAATTGTATCTTTGTGTTTTGGATGTGTTTATTATATTGTTGACATACTGTATGTATTTATTTTCCTGATTTTTGGTTAATTTCTGAATTAATTATGTGCTGATTGCTGTTCATCTTACTTCACCTGTCTTGTCTTTCTCTGGTTCATGTGAGTCGGTATATGGGTGAGGCTACTCCATAACTGTTAATTGGTAAGCCTTTTTGGAAACTTTCACCAGTGTTCTCTTTCTTAAATTCATGTGACTGCCCTCTCTGTGTTAGAAAAATGTCGGCTTTGAAAACAATTTGGCCATGATATTAAAGGCCTTTTAAGTATTTCCTTCCTCATTTTTATATTTGACTTGCTTAGAGTGCCTTCCCTCCCCTTTTGAGTATACTGTTTATCTCTTTTGCCAAGTTGTATCTTCATTAATGTCTTTGCATTAAGTTACTCACAAATGTGCACATGAAAATACTTTGAGTCTAAGTTGTCCATGACTTTTAATGTTTCTCATTTAATGTTTTTTCATTACTATATTATTCTGCTTTCAGAAAAGTTCTCCTAAGAAACTCTATCAATTTTGAAATATTTTTCAAACGACAACTGATGATTTATCTTAACTTAAAATAACATGTGTTTGCAAGTAGGGAAGGATTTGCACTGTGCAAACACAGGTACCTGAGGGTTGTAATCAGACCACCGTGTTTGTGTGTTTGTGTGTCTACAATTTTCATCGTTTGCCAACGATTCACACGGACATGCAGCCCAATTGGCTCTTGGAAAGAGAAGCACTTGTCAAAACATCCATCAGGAGTAAAAGTGAACTGGCTGCAGCTCCTCCACCCGCCGAAGAATCAAAGGAAGGTGTGTCAGCAGGAAAGGTGTTGGCACTGAAGCCATAGCAACATAAACAGCAGGGTTCAACACAGATTAAAATGTGTGCTAAGACTACGTTAGATGTGTGCACGGCTAGTGTGTGTGTGTGTGTGTGTGTGTGTGTGTGTGTGTGTGTGTGTGTGTGTGTGTGTGTGTGTGTGTGTGTGTGTGTGTGTGTGTGTGCGTGTGTGTGTGCGCGTGTGTGTGTGCGTGTGTGTGTGTGCGTGTGTGTGCGCGTGCGTGTGTGTGTGTGTATTTGTGTGTGTGTGTGTGTAGAAGCACAGGCACATGTGGTTTCTTACATTTTTTAAGTCTTAAAGGCAGAATCTCCTTTCAGTGTCTGCAGCTCATCTTAAACACTTTGACTTAAAACACCCGCTACTCACCTCTGGCATTCAGTGTAGCAGCAGGCGTGTATTTTATTAGCACTCTCAAGTGTGTGTTTTACAGCATCTCAGCAGTTTAAAAATAAGACTGTGCACTTACATGTGTATACATGTGTGAGTATGTCTATTATTATCATAAGAGAATTTAAATCTGTTCTTGGCTTTTCCTGATTTTCCACTCATTCTCACTTCTCGCACTGAATTAATTGTCGCCCACTCAAGTGTACACACACACACTCTCTCTCTCTCTCTCTCTCTCTCACTCACTCTTTCTCTCTCTAACAAACCAGTGTTGGAACTGAACAATGATGCTGTTCCCTCAACATCTGGAATGGATTCACAGCTCAAATGAAAGGTCTTCCAAAGACTTTTTCTTTAAGGTGTTTCTTCTCGTTCCAAAAGCTGTCAAACTCTCTTTGATAGTTTGAGTTTATTTTCAAAGAAATATGTACTTTTAACATTATTCTGAGGTTTTGTCACCTCTTTGCTCTTTGAGTGTAAAGTTTGATTTTATGTTTATCACCTTTTTTATTTTTCTAATTATCAAGAACATCAATATTGAGCAACATCTAGTATTTATACATTGATAAATGACATCCAAAACTGTACATCACATTTTATTTTGCAGCTTTGTGTGCTTCCAAGCTCTCTCTCTCTCTCTCTCTCTCTCTCTCTCTCTCTCTCTCTCTCTCTCTCTCTCTCTCTCTATATATATATATATATAGCGCATCTCATTATGCAAACTGTCTGTGTTTAAGGGCCATTAAATTGGTTTCTCCTGTGGAGATTTATCTAATCATACTGTTTTTGGTCAGTTGTTGAGACAACAACCCTGGAATAGAATACATTCAGAGTACTTACATTTAAGAATGAAAAGCAAATATTTATTGATAGAGTCACACAATTATGACAATAATAATTCAAGCGGGTAGGATCTATGTTTTAAAAGAAAAGGAAAACATTTTTCTACTGGGAGAGATGAGTTAGATAGACAGGGAACTTTTTTTTAACAGAATTAGAAAAAAAAGGAATTAAGCATGTGTCTGCCACGTGCTCTCATTTTAGAAATAAAAAGTGGATGTTGTTGTTCTTCTAATATAAATAAATGCTTTATTAATTTACGTTCTCTGTTCCACTTGTACAGTCTTGAAAATGAATAAGTTTTGTGTTTTTTTTGCATGTATTTTTGTCTCAGCGATCTAAAGTATCATGGAATATTTTTACGAGCACGCTGACATCACTTCAACCAGCTTTAGTTTTATCCAGATGTATATACTATTAAAATATATGAAAACATGAAAATGTAACAAAAACACAGCATGATCAATGTAAAGTAGGTTCTAAAACAAACTGGTGTCAT
Source organism: Labrus bergylta (assembly GCF_963930695.1). Classification (NCBI taxonomy): domain Eukaryota; kingdom Metazoa; phylum Chordata; class Actinopteri; order Labriformes; family Labridae; genus Labrus; species Labrus bergylta. Next base: position 15,678,783 of record NC_089204.1, on the reverse strand, counting down.
TCAAGAAAACAACAATCAACCATACACCCACATGTACAATATATGCTATAGCAGAAATACTGATGTAATCAACATGGAGATACATATAAAGATGGAGGAAGAAGAGCAAAAAAGACAGAAAGAATTATATGAGGGAATATGAGAAACAAATTGCTACATGGATCTAAGGAGCTTGAATCCTGCACATTCAGAGAGTTCAACTGGAAGCAGATGAGCTGCTGAAAGTTGTGCTGCTGTTGAAGTTGAACTCAACAATGTAAAATGATAAATTAGACATTTATAGTCTACACATAGTCTATAGTCTGATCCTTTATCTGTTAGAGAGATTGTTCTCTTAACCTGGCAGCTGCTTAAGTAACTTTGCAAATCTGATGTTAGATTATATTTCAGATGCACAATAAGATTCAAGTATTGACTTATACTGTAGAAGCGGTGTATTATCCTGACAGTGCATCATAACACTCTGAATAGGATCAAGTAAATATTTTTATTTTACTGCTGATCGGCTACTACTTTGCTATTTTTTTTTAGAATATTATTTTGTCAGGATTCTCCTACATCACTTTAATTTGCAAAAAAAGTTCTAACGTACCCCTTATTTTATTTTTCTCTGATGTCAAATTGCTATTAGCTAACTTACTATGTATTTGTATTATGTACAAGATTGGTTCTAATGCATTAAAATAAACAAATTATTGTAATACTTATTGTTACATTAATAATGCAAATGGTTCGACAGAACTTCTGACATTGAATATTATTAGTGAAATGTAAAATATCCATTACAAGTAATATTCCTGTATGATAATTCTTTCTTTAAGTTGGTTAAATAAAACCAGTAATTGTATGTTGAGTGTTTACTGTCAAAAAATAAAAATGTTACAGAAAGGATAACGTTCAACGTGGAGAAATGTGTCTACTTTTACGTGGCTTGTTCCACGTAAAACAACAAGTTCCAGAATCCTTTGCGGTGACGTCGGTCTCCGCCTACAGACGCACGCTCGCAGCCACAGAACGGAGCAGAACAGATCGGCTCTGTGTTTACGTTGAGATGCTTACAACAAAGGACGGCGCACCGCGGAGAGCCTGTCAGTTATAAGACAACACTGCACATCTAGTGCTACGGTTAACATTTGTAACTCCCGACTTTCAGAAAGAGGAGGACACATACCTTTATTTGCTTCTTTTTTTTTTTTTTTTTTTACGTGGAGTGGGTCTTGCTTTCCTCTTGAAGTATCCAGTCCTGAAGGGAGAAATTAAGACGAAATTTCCTTTTTTTTTAAGCCGGTGGAGCGTAAGCTAGCTTGCTAGCCTCAGCAAGTTGGGAAGCCAGGCACCAGCTGGTGGAGAAGCTAGCAGCCCTGTCAGCCACATCGAAGACAACAAAAGGTCTTCATCATTCATATCGCAGTGAGTACACGTTTACAAGACACCTGACTTTCATTCTTCACCTTAATAACGTTAAAAAGGTGAACAGGTCGAAGGCTAATTTATCGGTGTATTGTTTTTAACTGTCACCTGCTTTGTCCTGCAAAGGGCTCTGCGCCCATGGGCAGGTTCATTACATGATATATTGGAACATATACATTTCCTCGTTCAGTAATGTCAATGCACACAGTAGGTAAGTCATCACAGGGCTGTTATTGTTTATGCTGCAGCAGCAAAGTCTTTATCAAGTTGTCTGCACATACTCATGCACCTGTTTTGACTCTGTCTCTTTATCTCTGCGGAAATCAGAGGCTCCGTTAAAGATAAAGCTTGTGCTGGGTGGTGAGTGACTGTGCTTGGGTGTATGGAGCCTTCAGAGATGCAGGTATTAGTTTACATCACTTCTAGTCTGCATGCTGACCTGTCACAAGGGGTGGAGGGGGGGAGGGGGGGGGGGGGTCGAGTGAGAAAGGGAACATTGCCTGATAAGGAATTACACAAATGCACGGACTCGAGCCATTGCTGAAGCTTGATTGCCAGTTAATGACTTCCCTCCCCTCCCCTCCTTTCTCTATCTCCCATCTCATCTTTTATGGTGTCACTCACCCCCCTTTCACCCCCCCCCCCCCATTCTTTTTCTCTCCAACCAGTCTTACGGTCTTTCTTTATCTCCTTATTTCACTTTGCAATGGAATTAATTTCGTTTCTGATAGAGATCTCACAGACTTCCCTTTTGCATGTTCAAAATTCCACATAAAAGACAGACATGCGTGAAGTCCATCTGCTCAGAAAAGGCTGACCCAGGCCTTATTTCCATTGTTTGCTTGTCACATAGTGATGATTAATAAGGAAGCTTTTTTTTTTTAAGGTTGGGCAATTGTGGAGATTAAAAAAAAAAAAAAAAAAAAAGTCCTTCATTTCAAAAAGCAAGAAAAAAACTTTAACTGTTTTTCCTTTACTTTTTTTGTGAGCTAATTGAGATTTAAAGGCAGGAGAAAAATACAAACAAGGTGTGGTTGAAGGGAACTATTATGTAAGTGTTGGAGTAGTTTGAAAAGGTTCCAAAAGAGCTACGGACTGAGTGCAGGAAACACTCAGCAGAAGCCCTGTGCATTTTGAAAAACTTTGTCGAAACTATAGTTCTGATATTTACACACCTGCAAACAAAAGTACTAAAGCAAGAAATCGCTGCGTTACAAATTCAAATCTTTAACGTTGAGCTAAATTTGTTATAGCCATATACAAGAGTCAAGTTGCAACACTTATACCTGCTAAAACAGTACTGCCCTCCTATTAGGAAGGCTGAAGAATCTTTTTTTTGCAGACTATTTAAAGTCTGCATTCTCACAGTCCTATAAATGGTGATAACTTCTAGTACCAAGTGCTTAGGACACAGTCTTTGCCGTGTAACTGAGGAGAGTGTAAGTGCTGCATGTACAAGTTTGTGTTTGCACATTTGCATTGGGTGTGTTTCCTGCAGGACTGTGTGTGTTGGTGTGTGTATGTGTTCTCCAGCACCGCTTGGAGTGTCAGTTTCAGGGAGGAAACCAGAGCTGATGGTGTCAGGCGGGAGTGCGGAGAGAGCTCTGATGTCTTAATGGAGGCTCAGTGCTGCCTGTATCCGTAGTAACCCAGTCTGTAGGGACACAGAGAGGCCTCCCAGTCTCGACCTTGGCTGGAAGCTGTATCACTGCTGTCCAGGAATAAAAAAAAATAAAAAAAAATAAAAAAAAACCTCATAACCACTGTTTCACTAATTTTAAATGATGTTTTCGTTTTAATGGAAATGTTTTTCTGGCACGTAAGACCAATCTCCTATAAGTCCAAATATACTAGGTACTTTTACATCATTGCATTACCTAAACCACTCCTCTGTTTGGAGAAGTTTTCAGAGTACAGGAGACACAGGAGCTAAGCTTTTTTTAATCCTATAGACAGGGTTCAGACCAAATATTTAGCCACCTTAAAAAGTCTCGATTCTCACGATCAATATTTAGTTTAAGTGAATGCTATTTCTTTAACTAACTTTGACTGTTTCACCTTGCAGTCAGACAGTTTCCTTGCTTTTAGAACCATGTTGTTTCAACTAAACAATATAAATATTACTTAGTATGCTGCACACTGTGTAAATAAGCTTTCAGGTCAGGAGTTCAAAAGCATAGTTTAAATAAGAAAATACAAGTGCATGGTAAGGACAGCATCTATGAAATGTTCAGAAAGGAAAAGTACACAGAGTACATTTTTCAGATGATACCACTGACAGTGAAAACGTCCCCAATTGTTTATCTAGCACAAGCTTTTCTGATGTTTTTCTTCAGTTGTTCTCTTCATCATGTGTCCATCTGGCATTATAAGCAGTGGTAATACATAATCTTTTCTGAAAAAAAACATTTATTGCTTCTTCTGGCTGCAGCTGTCTAACGCAAAGATAACTCAAAGGAAAATCTGATGGCAAGGACAAATCCTTCTGAACCGCATAGAAAAACACAAACATGCACAATCTTGAAAGTAAAGTTTGGTGTCAGCTCTCAAAAGCATCTTCTGGCTGAATCAACGCATGTAGGGCGTAAAACTATGCACGGCGTGCCTATAAGAAGAAGGATGGGACTTTTTCTTGGAATGGCTAAAAATCCTATTCATGAGGACTCTGTCCACAGCTGTACATAGCTGAGCTTTTCCAGCCGGCTTTTTCAAACAGGGGTTGGGCTGTACCGCCCACCTGATAACATACTGAATATTGGTAAGATCCTCATACCCCATCACTACGGAATAAAACTTTGCTGGAAAGTTAGCAAATTTTAATATGCACAAGCTGGTGAAGATCTTTATAATTTCCTTCCAGGATAATTGTATAATTGTAGTATCAAAAGACAGAGACCGCAACTTTAAAACAAAATCAAATATTAAACCCCTTGAGTTTGTCAGTGTTAGGCTGTGTAGAAGGAGCTAAGTGTAAAGTTGGTGGAACACTACTTTTATCACGTACTAGTGATAGATAGTTTACGCCTTAAGCAATATTTTGAGCAGTTGGTGGTTAACACCTTAACATTGTGTGAATGTGTTTAAGATTCAAACCAAAAAATCAATAACATCCCAAATGGATTAGTGTTTGCACTTAATTTTTGGGCAGGACAGTGGATAGAAAGTAGGGAGAGAGAGTGAGGAATGACCTGCTGTAAAGGAGCCACAGGTCGGCTTTGAACCCAGGCCACCTGCTTCTAGTACTACAACCTCTCTACATGGGGTGCGCAAACCAACCACTAGGCCACCGACGCCCTGTGTTTGCACTTTTTCTTAGCCTCATTGATAGCATGGTTTTCATGTGAGAATACTTTTGTTTTGTGTTTGCTTTCAAATGTATATTTATGCTTGCACATGCTTGTGGTGGTTCACTTCATCAGGAGGGGTCTCTCATCTCAGCAGGGATCCATGATGGCAGAATTATTCAGCTGAGCAGCATCTTCCCCCCCTGCTGTGTGTAAAGAGCCTTGGTACTACCCTCCCGGTCCGGCTAACTTTCTGCTTGGCTGGTAAACAGACTGAAGTTTGTGAGGGGAGATTATGTCTGTCATGGAAAGTGGGTCAGACAGTGGGCACGTTTTTATGGCCTTGTTTCTGTACGGTAGGGAAGGAAAGAGTAGAAGGGGGAAACATTAAACCAGCAGCGTTTTTCCATAGTGTTGCCTGAGGCAGCATGTGCTCGGTTTTTCTTCCACTCTCTCTCTTGTCAGAATCATTATCAATCAGTTTCCCATGCCCCTGCAAACAACATTCTGCTTGGCCCCGCCCTACGTTTATTAAGGGACACATTTATTCTGTGCAAAGACTTTTTGTCTCAAGAAGTCATATTAATCTTTTCTTACCTTCATGAATAAGAATGCTCGTGGATTTAAAAAAAAAAAAAGAAATGATATCTGTGCAGATGTAAGCAGGGGCTTATTTAGCGTGTGTGTGCGTGTGTGTGTGTGCGTGTGTGTGCGTGTGTGTGCGTGTGTGTGCGTGTGTGTGTGTGTGCGCGCTTAAATGCTTAAAATCTCATTGATTTTTTTCATATTTTCATGTCTTATGAATATTTAATTAGAATCTGAGTTTGTTACTTTTTATCCTTTTGAACCGTGCTGAACTCACAACCATATTTGTCCAGTTGTCTCTTTACATTGCCAAGGGCTGCAGGATAAACAGCAAAAATGTACAGGTAATACAATTATGATGCAATGGTGGGCCTATTGATTTTTGTATTGCATTTCTTATATTGTAAAGACAAATACAATCATGATCATGTGACATGATAAACACTTTTTACATCTGAAGAACATGATTTTTTAAGACTAGTGCAGCAATCTATCTAAAAAGTTGCACCTTTTGGGATTTTTTTTTAGAAGGTTTATTTTGCGGCTTTTTCTTAAGCCTGTATTTCAGAGATAGGACAGTAGATCGAGTCAGAAATCAGGGAGCGAGACAGAGTGGGGAATGATATGTGGGGAAGTAGGAACCTAAAGTTGGCATTGACGTTTCATACAGTTTCACTGACTTACATTGATCCTAAGTTCTGTATCAACACCCCAAACTGAAGTCTTAATAAAATTTTGACTTGTATGAAAAAATATTTCTGATGTGGAAGTTTCACCCATGGCAATGCTTCTTGTCTCTTTGCTCAAAAAATGGTTACGGTTGGCTTAGCACGTATTGTATTGTCGCAGCCAATCACAGGGCACAGTCCGGCGGTGATGACAAGCCGCGAGGGAGGATAATATATTTTAAACGACACACCGTTTAAATGATATGCAGACGACGCACTTCAGGCATACGCCGGCGTGGTAATGATGCGGTCCATCAAACTCCGTAGGTATTGAAATTCGGTATCGAATGACAAGACATATTTCGATACTCTGTAGTATGGAAGCAAAAGTATTGAATTTGATACCCAGCCCTACAGGTTATGTAGAAAATGGATCTATAGAAATTTAAACAAATTATTCAAGTCTCAGAGTGATAGCATTAACGCACATGTTTGGTAGCCTTAGTCAGAGAACTGACTATATCTGCTGATTGAATTCAGATTGTTGTGTAGTCCTTTCTCTGTCTCTGAGTGCCTCTCCGTCACACCATCTGTCAAGTTGGAGGAGACTATTTTTTATTTATTTAAAGATCTATTTTAGTTGTATTTTTGTACACAGGGGTGAGTATGGTCACCTGTTCTGTGCCATAGGATTAATTAATAAATCCACAATTTTCTGTCTCTGCCTCTCTAATTTATCGTTCACTCCATACCCACTTTGTATTTCTATCATCCCTTTTGCTTCTCAGTCATTAAAAGTAACACCCAAGGTTTGTCCCCTGCTGCCAATACCTGAGTCAGTGGGAGGGAAGGGTGGGGGCTGAAGCACAGTGAAGCTGTTCAGTTATTTTTTAAAAGCTGTCAGGGAGTTCACTGTCTGTTTTGGCAACTTTATTTCTTTAACCGTAGGCCAGCAGAATTTATGAATAGAATCCTTATTTTCAAATGTTGGTGCAGTTAAGAGGAAAAAATCTGTTAATGTTGGGAAAGGTCTGACACAAATAGGGAAAGAAAACTAATACCACTGCAGTTATTTTGTTTTTGCAACAAACATGTTAGGTCAGCATTAGTAAATATCCCACAATGCAATGGTGTAGTAACCACAACAACCAAATTTACAGCAGCATAATATCAGTAATGCTTCAATCACAAGGTTTTACTTAGCTTGGTGTAATACATTTAAAAAAAAATATTATTTCATCATTTGGTCCCATGTAGTTGCACTGTTTGGGTTTTAAGGGTTACCAGTGTTAAGCATATTTACTTACTATTTACTTATACATATAAGTTCAGGGCCCCGGTAGTGTAGTGGCAATAGTTTGTTTCTGCTCCCCATGTACAGAGGCTAAAAGACAGACAGGGTGTTCATACCAGAGAGGGGCAAATTGCCTTCTTATTGTCTCATCTTTCTGTTTTGGGTGTGTTCAATGCCTCTACCACAGCATGCGCTCGCTTACCTTTCCATCACAAGAATTGTTCACCTTTTTTTACGAGCAGAAAGTTAAAGCTCAGTCGAGGTCATGTAAAAAAAGGTATAAAGTTTTGTGAGGGTGTGTGGGAGATTCTCAAGGTACTATCTCTGTGGGTTTTCTGCTGTGTAGTTACTCCAGCTGTAACTACTGATATCATTTGGCACCTTCTCTTTTGAACACACACACACACACACACACACACACACACACACACACACACACACACACACACACACACACACACACACACACACTAACATGTGCACACACAGACCTGTAATTACCTACTACTGATCGTGCATGATTGCCACTTCCTGCTCCTCATTCCAACCTTCCTGTCTCAAATGAGCTTGCGTGTACATCCTCATACATACACACACACACACGTACACACACGTACACACACAGACAAACGCTTGAGTTTGTTTCTTGTTGCAATTTCCCAAGGGAGCTCTGCTGTTCTGTGAATTTATTGACAGACTGGGCAGTGGTTACTGATGTTGAGTAATAGGCGTCTGAGGGTCCATGTGCTCACGACAGCAGCAGCAGACAGTTGCTGGAATATATCATTGTTAAATGTAATATATTACATAACATATTACATTTTAGCTTGGACCAAAGAAAAAAAGAATTCCCCCTTATTTCCAAAAAGTCTTAAGTCTGTGTTATATTTTAAAAAAGTCTTGGTAGTAGGGCCAGAAGTCTGAGTTGGAAACAGTGCCAAAACTCAAACTAACCCCCTCTGCAGTCTGAATGCAGCACTATACACTGACCTGTCTCGTTCCTCTAGACAAAAGGCTAATGATAACAGACTATGACCAGGTGCTACATGATTAGATCTACAAACATAGAGTCCTTTTCTTTGAGAAATGCAACCCTCAACAGCACTGGTAAACATGAATTGGCCTTAAGCAACTCAGACTGTACTAGAATCATGACTTTTAGACTTCAAATTCACGTTATGAATGTTTCTGTGCATATCTGTATGGCAAGGTTTCATTCCTCCCTTCTGACTGTTTCAAACAAAAGCCATCCTCTTAGTGATTTAGCCTAAATATTTACATCTTAACAAATGGATAGGTCAAAAGCATCCATCTTCCATGATTACAGTCATGTAATATACTGAGGACACTTTGAGCTTTACCATTCAACACTGTACATCCTGAGTTTAAAGGGTTAAATCTGTCCTCAGTGTTCCTTCATCAGCATTACAAGAAAAAAAAACAAGAAGTGAAAAAACTTTTATAATGAGAAAAATGGTCTCTATGACATCAGGATAACTGTGAAACCGAAAAGTAAAAAAACCCCTAAAATACAAAATTATTTGTAGAAACACTGGAATCAGACATAGAACTGAATTGTTTTCTTGATTATGAATTGCATTTTTATTTTCACATAGTTTACAGAAACAGTGTGGTTGAGCTTCTGTTTTTCGTTCATTTGTCAAAAAGATGTGAGCTGACAGTAAGCTGGAGTGACAGAAAACCGAGCAGTGGAGTCAAAGACACAAAATCTGGAGAAACAAATCAATGTCTGCCATTCTTCAGACAATGCTGCTCATTTCAAATTCCCAACCCTGTATGCTCTGTTACACATGCTGCTGTGTACAGTCATGATATTAAATGTCTAGAGAGTGAGTTATCTCAATATTCATCCCTTAACATTGGTTTATCAAACTGCCTAAATATGTGTTTAAATGGAAAATGTTTTTTTGAATTGTTTTTTTAAAATATTTCTTTTATATGGAATGAATGCTGCTGATTATTATTAATCTACGATTCACACACAAATACACACTGATGCCAGCACACTCTCTGTTCTGCGTACTGTACCATGCTTCTAGGAAGGTCACAGTGCATGATTTGTGTAGGAGAAGGCTGTTAGAGCACATGGTGTGTACAAAGTGAGACCATGCACCAATGTGATGTCCGATCGGTGTACAGTAGGTCCTTGTGCATGACTGCGCACATACTACTGGTCTCGTGCAAACCTCAACATGTACCAGTGGATGACTGCGTGTGCTTTACATGCCTTCACTAACTCATCTGCCTCTCTGTGGATGTCTGTGTGTGTGAGACTTTGCATGGGTTTGTCTCTTGTTGCATGTCCACGAACATGGCTGTTAGTTGTTTGTGCACAGAAGCTGGTCTATGTGTTCTTCTCACTGAATCATTTATGACGCTGTAATTCGAACGCCTGCCCTCCTATTTCTTCCCCTACCGTCTGTCATCAGTTAGCCTCCTCCCAGCGTCGCTTACAGGAAGACCAGTATACTGCTGTCTGACAAAAAACAGGCTGCAGACCTGCCCTGCAAACGGAAAAAAGAGGCTGTAGTTTAAAAAAATACACAAAGCAGCACAGAAAGCAATCTTTTATATTTAAAACACTTTAAGTCTTTTTAAGACATGTTCTAGCCATATCACCAAATTAGCTAACATGCTCATCTTTTTCGCCTGCTTTGAGGACTGAAGTGTAGCCTCCGTTCATGGCGCATGGGACATTATCGCATTATTACACAGGCTGTGGCTCAGTGATAGGGTCGAACGTCTCTCAACTGAAAGATTGGGGGTTCGATCCCCAGTTCCTGCAGCCAAATGTCGCTGTGTCCTTGGGCAAGACACTTAACCCCAAGTTACTCCAGCTGCTTTGACAGCGGCGTGTGAATGTGTATGAATGGATTTGTTCATACTGATGGACACTTTAAATAGCAGCCTCTGCCATCCATGTGTGAATGAGTGTGAATGGGTAGGTGTGACCTGTAGTGTAAAAAGGGCTTTGAGTAGTCAGAATAGAGATCCATACAAGCTTAAGTCCATTTACCATTGCTAGGCTATCCGGTGCCCTGATTCATTTTTGTTTTACTCTTTTATTGATTTCCAACTGGTCTATATTGTAAACATTATAGTTAGTATCACTAGCTGCCGTAACTTTTTGGTTTGTCTTCTTGTAGTTTGTATGAGCTTTGAGAAGGACACGTTTTTTATTGAGAGATAACAATATGTATGCAGTATCCAGACTGGGGTAGACAGTTTGCAGGATGCACTGCTTCCTGTGTGGAAAGAATTGGAAGTATAACAGTTGTTGTTGATATTTTACTCTATACGATTTAATATATTAAAAGATCCAATATTACACTCAAAGATTTATTCAAAGACTGTTTCCCGTGAATTACATTGATTTCTGGACATTTTTTAAGTGTATCGACTATATAGATAACTTCACACAAAACCAGATTAGGTGTTATGATGACTTTTCTGTGAATGTATTCTTAAGCCTTACTGTGGTTTTGGGAAGTATCAATTCCCACACAGTTCAGAAGTTACTCAAAAAAAGAAAAGAAAAACGGGAACAATTCTTGTTCCTAAGCTGCTTAATGAGGCATAACAGAGTTGAAATACAGTAACAGAGGAAGGAAGAAAACCCTGTAGAAGACATGATACACTGGTTGTGAGTCAAACTCACCTCTTTCCACAACATCCACCCATACAGCCCCTCTGGCTCAATCTGAGGACCATGTCTTTGCAGGGCTCGGTCCTGGAGCCAGGATTCTTATGACATGCCAGTCTGTTGGAGGCTCCAGAGCAACCAGTAGTTTGTTTTGATGAGTCAATTTAATACTCAACAAGAGTTTGGCGCCGAAGGGTCCGACTCCAGGCTGTTTTTTTAAGGAATGGATGTGGGAGGTGTGAATGGTGCTGTCATGCAACACAGGGAAGATCTGGTCCGGTATGCACTTAACATACTTGTGTGTGTGTATTTTTCTTAAGGGGAACTGTGTCATGGTAAGGCACAAAAGTGTTCCCTTTAGCAGACTAGAAAACATTTATTGGACATTTCAGCATGTGTCCTCATGCGTTGGTTTTGTTAAGCATGAGCCCCTGTCTTAATCTAACTTCACTTTGTTCACATCTGCTTTCAACAACACAGCCTGGGTTTACATTCCTCACCTCGTTTCTAATGCTCAAGGCCTTTTCCTGACCCACTCCACATATTTCATGCCTTGCTGTTTATAGCTGATGAGTGTGAGTATTGTTGTGGCAACGCTTCCTCAGGTCAAGTGCTTGGCATCCGGCCCAAGTGGATTATTCTAATCTGCCTTGTTACCCACTACTCCTTTTTTCCGCCATACTCATAGCTATGAAGAAGCTCATCATGGCTAAAAGTTGCCCACTTGAGTGTCTGTGTAGACACAGTGTTGGTTACAGCACCTGGGAAGTGGTTTGCTTTGTATAACAGTTATAAGCTCTCTGGTGTACGCTAATGGTTACCTCAGAGAGCCCAGACACCACAGAGTGTGCATGTCCTGTAATATGTTTCTGTAAAAAGGGCGATAAAAAAGACAGATGGCTGAAACGTATTAATATTTTACTCACCATGTAAGTGGGCATGTGTGCACTCCTAAGCAGGCTGTTCATCACATGGTAAGTCTAGTGTTTATTCATATTTAGAATTATGGTATTTGGTGATAGTGACAAGGTGGCAATAAGATGCAGCTGGGAGTAAACATGATGAGTGGATTTACTGGCTAACATCATTCCCTATCTGTAATTTCATTAGCTATTCATTCCAGGATTAGGCTACATTTGAGGCCAAGAGAAAATCCAAACCTCGTACATGTGCATCTGTACCGTGCATACAGGCTCAACACTTTTACAAGCAACATTAGGAATTCTAAATATGTATAACGGAAATCTCAAGTTAAACTTAATTTGTTATACAAATTCATGTGCCCTGTTCAAAATTAAAATCAATACAACATAAATGCCAATGTGTTCAGTCCGTTTAAAACAAAGATATTGAATCAATTTAAGCCTGGTGGGTCTTGGGGTCATCCCCCTGGACATTCTCGGAATCAAACACTGTAATTCTTGTCATAAATTGAGCACATGGTCAATTTATTTTAATATGGTGCAAACAGACTGACGTTTCAACACAGCAGGTGTCTTCCTTAAGGCGCACTCACACTACGGCCAGTTGTCCTGTACCGCGCTAAAGCAAGATTCCCCCCGCCTACCCCCACTGGCCTGCACGCACACTGCTCCAGGACTAACCGTGTAGCCTACGTAACATCGCTATAAAACTGCTGCTCTTAGATAGCTAATTTGTGTGCAGCCCCTCACTCTGACATTTCTTCATTAGTGCATGTGTGTATTTCAGTTTAAGTGTGTGTGTGTAGCTTGTTCCAAAAACGGTGAAAAACACAAATCCCCCTCAGGGATCAAGGCTCACTGCAGCTTTTCAAATAACAATGTCCAATGTCATGGGACTCATGTGATTTTTCCATATTGTATGTTTCCATCCATCTTAGAATAAATATTAGACCACAGAAGCGCACGCACGCACACACACACACACACACACACACACACACACACACACACACACACACACACACACACACACACACACACACACACACACACACACACTGGAGAAGACCTCCAGGGACCATTGATCATGAGAAGTGTGTGTCTGTCTGAGAGTGGGCAGGGAATTGGGACTTTGTGTGTGCATTGATATGCTGACTCGCCTGTATAAATCACACTGAAGTAGACTTACACCTTAGACTTACACTGTGTGTAGGCTCCTCTAGTCTCTTGTTGGTCCAGTATGTGTTGAGCTTTAGTTAAATATTGAAATGAAGTTATCTTCAAACCATGCAAAAGATTATTTATCTGTTTATTATTGTCTTTGTAACTCATGTCAGAAGCTCACACTCTGGTTTGTATTGATATTACAGTCTTATCTGTGTGGGTACAGACAGCTGAGCCTCAGGAAATGTATTTCATGCAACATTAAGTCTTTATAACCTTGCATCAGCAGTGATTTCTCCCGTCATAAGGCTCTCCGTTGATTTTATAGTTCCTCTCGATGGAAATGGTTTATGTGGTGCCAGTACACTCTGTGGGCTTATTTTCAGACAGTAGATTGGAGTTTTTGTGTGGTCTGCATGGCGCTGTGTGAATGGAAATGAGTCTGATCTTTTACTGCTGGAGTCAGGAAGAACAGTTGCCAGCCACAGAGAGATGGATATACCATTAGCAAGTTACAGTTATCATCACAGCACACAGCCAATCAAATATTGTTGGAGGCTTATTTATGAAATCCATTTCACGCTGAAAAGCAAAACTGGGCAGATTTTGTTGTCAGTATGTGTTGTCAGACATTAAGTTAGTTTTGGCAGGTAACCGCAGCTAAACTCTGGCTGGTCTCTCTCTCTACTCTGAAACTCTATTGGTTCCTGTGGTGATATGATGAAAAATGAAGTCATTGGTATTGTGTAATTTGTTGCTGTACTTTTTCTGCTCATAATAAATGAGCTGAGATTTTTAAAAGATAGATAGGATCTCACCAATAACAATGACTATTTGCAGAATAAAATATTCTTGCACCAAGATTTCAGAAATGAGCCATTAAATCTGTTTTTATATCAACTAAACATGGTCTGACCAATTGGTGACTTTGCTATAGTACCTGTACAGTGTTGCAAGTGTAATGAACAAAAAATAAAATTGCAACCAGCAGTTACAGATGACCGTTATATTTGGTGCACAAATCCTTTGGATTTAATACACGTTTCCTGTATTTAAAAACATGCAGTTATACCATGTTTCTGCGCAAGACTGCACTATATGGGACTCAGTGTAGAGCAGGTGGACACATCTTTTTTTATGTGATAGCTCTTTTAGTTTAGTTCTGAAGCGAATTTCTCATATGCATTCCATACAATGGTAATAAGTTAATGCTCAAAGTTACCCTGTTTCATTTTTAAAATGAACAGAAATACTATATTTGCTTAGGGGAGGGGTCTCACCTGGGTAGAGTATTAAAGTAGAGGTGGACTTCTCTGTGATGATAAGTGTTTCTGCTTCGATATCATTGCAACATGCAATTGGCTTTATAAACAAAAGAGATCAAAGTAAGGAAAGGCAAGCAGAAAAATAGAGCACAGAGAAGCTTATTTTAGTGGAATGTCATTAACACACCTACTCACTGTTTATACTTATTTTAGAAATACTAAAAAAAAAAGTCCTCCATATCCCAATTCCCAGGTGACGATGATGCAATACCTCTCATCCTCCCTCACACTTTTCATGTTCTGCAATGCCGACGCCATCTGTTCACAATCATTGATCAGGCCAGTTTGGTGAAAGAGAAGAGAGAGAATCAAAGATGGAAGAGGAAAAAGAGAATCTGCCGTCAGGTTTGCCAGTCCCCCTTCTCTCCACCCGCCTCCACCCCACAGATCAGTTTCCGAGTCATCGAGCGTCTAATCCTCACAGTGTGCAAACCAATCCTTGTCTGACCCCCCTGTGAAACTTTACACACTGGACACCAGACCCAGGGCGTCTGAAAACCAGCACCACTTACAAGAAAGAGATGTATGGTCAGCTTCAGCCTTCCTCCCTTTTCCTGCAGCTGTGAGACCTCCTGCATGATATGCTACATCATTCTTTGGTTTATTCACCATTTTGAAAAAAAAAAACAATAACAGAATGATGATGTTAATGATGTTTTATTGTAGCTCTCACTATTTATTTCACTGAGTTAGACATCATGTCAGCTGTACTCAGGGGTGAAGAGGTAATAACACGTCCCTTCCACTCAGTGTATTTTGGCACATTCAGCTCTGGCTGACATTGCTGGATTACTCCTTTCTGAATGAGGAATCTTTATCTGGCAGATTATTTTATCATTTTGAGCTGATGACTGTGGACTCTGAGCTGGCTGAAGACATGCTGGCTTTGTCACAGGTATCAATACATTTATTGGATAGTATTTCTCAAAGCCATACATAACTACACCAAAAGACTTGTTTTGTCCGCAACCAACTTTTCACTTTGCTGTCAAAAAAAGTGGAGAAAGCAGAAAATATTCACAGGAAGAGGCTGGAATCTGGAAATGTAACTTTTTTTCCCTCAAAAATGATTGTTATATTTCAATATTGGGTGCATACCCGGTTTGTTTTTTTGTGAACAAAAAGACAAAAAATCAAATCAAAGGAAAAAAGACCTCAAAGTGTGAGTTGGAATTTGTTTATACTATAGATGTTTTTCTTCTTTTTCCTCTGTTTACCAGATTGACAGACTATTCCATGGTTCTACTCAGGCTTCAAGGCACTTCTGTCAAAATGTAAATGATATTGTTATTGATAGTTGTTGTAGAACAAGTACTGTTACATTCGTCACAAAGATTACAAAAAACCACTGGCGTTGCACAATATACACACATACAGATTAGGGATGGGCAATATATCAAGTTTTTGAGATATATTGATATATTTTCAAACAAGATATAGGGTAAGACAATATCGTTAATATCGATATAGTTTATGTTGCATTAAAATAATGTTATAGAGGTGCCAGTTCACCTTTTTCTCATCTCACTGATGATGACTGACTATCTGTCCCTCTTAACCCTGCTCCTCCTCTTTCTCTCTTTTATTGTATTTTAGGACATTTTTTATTTTATAATATTACTTTTTAAATTCACAAACAGGTAGTTTATTTTCCACGTGTTTTCACAGTTAATAAAATACATATCGATATATATCGAGTATTGCCATTCCGCTAATCAATATCAAGATATGGTCCATATTTCCCAGCCCTAAATCAGATGGTGGCGCCCACAAATCGGCCATCAGATTTCTTTAAAAGTCTCAAAGCTGTTTTTGAATGCTGTCACATACAGGTGGGGAAATGTACAAATCGAGATTCTTCTATTCCAAGATTTAAAATCGTTTTTTTTTTTCTTTCCCCAGCCCTACTATCACACACGGGTATTCGGCTAGTACTCTGTTAATTCTAAAGTTGAAGGATCAAAAATAGTGGCGTGAAAATGGTTCTGGAACATCTCTGTGAAGTACCTTAATTGCCTCGATAGCAACCACTGCTGCATCAAGCGTTGATCATGTTGTTGAGTGACTCAAACTACATTTACTTCCTGCCCCTACTCGTCACATGCAATGTCTGACTTTATAGATTGAAATCCGAACAGGTGGCAAGTCTGGTGCTGCCCAATTTTTTTTTGACAGCAGACATTTGTCAGCATTCTTTAGAAATGCCTCTTTGGTGGCAGACTTTGCTTTCTGTTACTTTATCTGATTGGGATTGTTATCTAGAACTGAACACACAAAAGTAATGTGAGCTTTGGGCTGGAGGAAAGAAAATAAAATTCATGCTACTGTGCTGGTTTTATGTAAACTTAGTCGACACATGTTAAAGTTCACCATCGGTTCATAAAGGGTACACACCATCCATCAAAAGAGACGCACAATTAAGATATAGAAGAGTTGGAAAAAAGTAGAGAAGCTTGCAGTCTCCTTTTAGCTCCCACAAGGCACTCATGTGCAACATGAAAGGTGTGAAAATGTCTTGAAGCCTTTGAGTGTTGGAGGATGTGGGGAGAGCCAGTAATACTGGTATGATAAGGTATCGGATGACCTTCTTGATGAAAGACTTCAAAAATCACAGCAGTCACAAGTGAGAAGATGCTCTCATTTTTCTTCCTCGAGCAGGACACATAAACACCAAAACAAAAACTTCACTTCACTTTGAAAATGAAGACAACCGGTTGGTCTCAGCAGCAGTTGTGTTCATATTGAATAGCCAGACATGTGCAGACAACTAAATACATGTCACCCTCTCTGTTCCAGGCTGCTGTTCTTATTTATTGATCTTACGACCAACTTTAGGAGAAGGAGATCATTACCACTTTTTAGATTTTTTAGCTTTTGGCTTTTTTGGAGTTTGGCGCTTTCTGCTCAAGTTCTCATGTTGTTAATGTATTTGTTGCATCTGTGTCCAGTAAAGCAACAAATAATAGATACACCTATTTTTTTGTGATGACCTTTTTTAAGTTTAGTCGTCCATCTGAAGCTTCAAACGTTCCTAGTTTCTTAAATGTGACATATACTGCTTTTTTCTTTCATGATACAACTGGATATAATTTAGTTAAAGTTTTGGTTTAACAAAACACTGACCTGGAATATATGGTGTTGTCACATATGCACAAAAGAGCTGCATGTGTGAACACAAACGGCAAACATTTTCATTGGATAAGCTGAATGAAAGCAGCAGGTAAAAGACAGGAAAACTCATTGTGATAATGATGTTTATAACATGCAACCAGTGGGATCACTGTGCACTTTATTACGCTGCTTCATGCTCCTTTCTGTTTGCCTATATTTCCTCTACTCTTTAGTTATTACCGTGGATATGGCCAATCAGTATTGTCATACAGGCAAAAAGTTCTAACTTGAAAAAGATGAATAGACCGATCGAGAAGAAAATTGTCAGTTGTTGATAAAAACAGCTCATGCATCTTTTGGCACCTTCTTCACAAGTGATCTTACATAATAGTTTGCCAATGAAGCTTTTTCTCTGACCATTACTGTGTTGGAAATTTAAGACTTTTTTCCAAGTTCTCGCAAATCTCAACAGTCTGGCAGCAGATTAAGCACATACAATTGGGGTGTTTTCCTCTGAATATCATATGACTTTCTCCCTTGTATCTTCACTTCTTTCCAGAGTTTCAACGTCTATTATTATTGATTTTTAATTGCTTTGGTTCGCAATGTAAACTTTGACGCGTATTTCAGCGACCTTGTGTCTGTGATGCATCAACCATTGCTTTGTGATGTTGCCTATTTTGCCTTTGAATGTTGACTCCACAATCAATTAGTAATGCCTGAGTCTATGTCAAATGGAAAGCTGTCATCAGTGGGCTGCTGGCTCAATCTTTGTTTTACCTGTTAGGTAAAATGTTTTGACTTTACAGAAAACCATTTAACTCAAGATCTTGTACGGTTAAACTTGAAATACAGTATTATCATTCGCTAACTTTAGCTTTCAATTTTTTTTGAAGATGTTAGGTATGGTATAAATTGTCAAATAAGCCAAAACCACCTAATCCATAGGCTTTAGTGCCACTGATTCTCATACTGAGAATCTACCTCTTACCTATGCATCCAGTTGACCTAGCAGATTAGTCAGCACTGTACTGAAACTCCCTCTGTGAGTCTCTGTGGGTGACCCTGTTACACTATCATATAACCCAGAAATCATGAAGGAGAAACCCGCTGGTTTAAGATGTGTGTCGTGCTTTGTGATCCTGAAAGTGTGTCACCCTTTGACTTACCAGCACCTACCCCTGTCAAGCATTACTCACCTTAAATAACAATATGAAAGCTTTGAGCAGAGAACTCCCTGTGGGATGGCTAAATGTCACTTTTGGCATGCTAAATATGACAGCATGAAGGCAGAAGTGCAGCTGCAAGCCTGCCTTTATGTTAACACGAAGATATGTGTTTGCTCCTAACCGTGTGAAAGTGCATTTGCTTGTTGTGTGTTATGCTCTGTTGGCAGGTGTTATCCATGCGTGCCTTCTTGCAGTTAAGTTTCACAAGGACTTTTGTAGGTGTGAGGTTGCTGTTCCTGCTGTCAGCAGCACGTTGTTACCATCCCTGACCCCAGCCAGCAGAGTCAGTCTCTCTGAGCTCTAGATCTATTGTTGTAGGACTGTGTGTCTTGGTAGCTAAGCAGCGGCGGGCACACAGCCAAACTGAGCTCTGTGTCATACAGAGTTGCAGAGGCTGAGAGTTTAGTCAGACACACACCCATACATTTAACACATGTATAACTAGGATGCCAAGTTCTAAGGAAGTTCAAAAGCATAGCAGAAAGTTATATAAGATTAGATAAAATGCATGTTTAATGCCTCTTTCATACAATTGACATGGGTTGTTTTCCAGCATCACTTAACTTAATTAAGAAAAAATAAATAAAGGTTGAATTAAAGAAAACAAAGCTGTATGTACACGTTTCCTTGAAATAAATACAATTAAATATAAGTATGTTTTGTTGGGCTGCTTTACACCTGAAGGCTGAACAGAGAATGGTCCAGTATGAAGATTGTTTCTAGGAGTGTGGATGAGTTGATGTTGTTGGGCGACAGAGGAGACAACAAGAGGAAAAAAAGTGTTGATCTAAAAAAACGTAAGCAGTATGTTATGCAGAGTCAAATAATGACTCTTTTTAATTCTTGGTAACAGCAGAGTTGTTTCAGGAAAGTAATTGAGCACCACAGACACGTTTTCCACAACAGCTCTTACTGAATCAGACCTATATTTCTGTTGGTCTTTAGGATCTGGATCCATAGGTTAAAATCAATTCCTGGCAAGTCAGCCAACAGCTCCCTGGACACTGCTGACTGTGTGCACATGAGTGCGTGCACAAGGAGGATTTTACATGCACACACTTTATAGCAGAGTGTTTTAGTTTGCACTGGCAATGCTGCATGCATGTGAGTGTCTGGGATTAACCCCTTCTGTCAGGGGAGCAGGTGGAGCTCAGGCTTACATCCAGTTTTATGCAGTTCGAACACACCCTAGTCCACCCCCCTCTTCTTGCTGCACACTCTCCCAGCTCCTTCATTTTGCACATTGCTTCCATTCTGAAGAGAACCTCTCTCCTACATACTGATCTCAGTGTCCACTGTCAAGAAAAAACTTTGATTCAAAACCATCACACCAACTCTGCCCATGAGAGGTATTTGGACTAACTATATGAATTGCATGTGTTAACTTCCGTTTGTTGAACCCTGATTTCCTCAATCCTCTTTTCTCCCCATACAGTCCCTGATAAGAGAATATAGAGCTATTGTTAACACAATGTTAACACCTTTGGAGAGAGATATCTGGGTGTGATATCTAACTGTTACTGTTACTTCAACAGGTGTAAAGCTGTTAAACAGCTTTATAAATTAACATTGATGCATGTGCTCATGTAGGCTTTGTAGCTTGATATAGCTTAAATAAGAAGCTCCTCTCCACCATCACCCACAGTGCATCAAAAGTGGTCAATCTAGCACTTGATAGTGTTAGCTTTTGGCTCCTGACTCCTTGCACTTTTTACCCTGCGTTGTGCAGTAGTGTGTCAACACAGGACTTTAGTGAGCATGTGGGCAGGAAGTTTGACTGAACCTCTGTTCAGAGTGATTGGCATTAAATGGTGTGTAAGTGCAGGCAACACATTGTACTGGAATTACGCAATATTGTCTTTATGGCTGCAGAACATTGTATTGTGCATGCTGTTTGTTGGAAGCGTAGAAAATAATCCAAATAACTGTTTTTAACATATTCATTTTGTGGAAGAAAGTCAGATAAGAAATTATTTTTGTCCACCTAGAGGCAAAGTGAACCCTCTGTTTTTTTCTCAAAATCCCACTGACTTTTTATAACCCACTGACTATTACTTTACAGAATGATACCAATTTACCAGGAACCTTTGTTAATGGTCAAATTTAATCAGAATGTTCCTGGTTAAATCAAGGGTAAATTATTAATACATTTTTCAAGTAAAGCATCTTTGAAATTCACAGAGTACGGTATGTGATGCTGACAATGTAATTCATAGGTTAAGTTAAAATACAGGGTACATTTTTACAGAGACGATAATGAAAACATTGTCTTCATGTATTCTGAATAAAGCTTCCGTCTGCCGTTGCGTCTGAAATATTTACTTGGAAGACCTCTGTGTGAACTTCTCCCACTTGCTCTGATGGGAATGTATCTGTATCTGCTCATTAGAACTCAGTGAGAGCATCCAGGAACAAAGCCCTCAATCCCCATACATCATCAAAACACTTTACTTCCTATCCTTTATTCATATGTGGTTTTGCACTCTCTTAGCAGAAAGGCACTCTGGGAATTGTAGGAGAAATTTTCAGCTTTATAAAAGGGACGGCTTCCTGGAAGTGACGTTATTGTTTGTGTTCTACACTCAGAAAAAATAACCTATTAATGAAATGTTTTTCATGTCAATTGTGTTGAAGAGGAAACAAGTTGAACTAAAACCCAGAATGTTGAGATTCACACGGGAATCTTTAACTTGTGAAAACAGGAAGTTCATTCTCGACTCGTTTTCATGCTTTTTTTCTCATTTGAGCATGGACTGGTTCTCTAAAGTCAGTATTTAAAGACACACACCTAGTTCATAAAAAACAGTAAGTCACATTTTCTCCCAACCTAGCTCCTCCTAACTATATCTTGGCCCTTATTTTCTGATGAAAGACTTTATTTTGGAAACTTGGTCAGGGGTTTGAAGTATACGTGGGTGCACCTTGCATGTTTACCTGTGGTTGCTCACTTTGTTAAGAGCAAGCATAAAGTGATAGTTTTGTTTTCATGGTGTTATACTCTCACTATTAGTAATGCTCTGATGATCTGTTGACGCTAACTAGGTCAAAAGTTAACATGTTTTTTTACATGACCTGAAAAAATTTGTGAAATTGAGATAAGCCAACTTTTTTGCAAAAGGTTTGTGTATGCTGCTTATTACTTCTATGATTTAAGTTGTGGTATTTAAAATGCCCCTAACCCTTTAACTTCATCCCTTGGGAGAACAAAATCCACTTTTAGCCAAAAAAGGAAAAAGGCTACAATTTGCATCCTCCTCTTACTTACTTTTCCCAGTTTCACTTGGATGATGTAATGCAAGGTTTCAGGATCCAAAAAACGAACCTGATTTGTAGAGCCCGACCGATTAATCGGCCAGCTGTTATTATCGGCCAATAGCATATTCAGTGATAAATCGGTATCGGCTAATTTTATCGCAGATATACCGATATTACGATATTTATTCACCAGTCAAATAGCGTTTCATTTTAGCATCATTGTATCACACTAGCAATTATCTTTCTGACCGTTACAAGCAGAATGTGTTATATGGATTAAAACAGATATCACACAGATAACACAAAGAAAGATATCATCTTATATTGGTATCTTATTTTTTAGTCTCACCAATATCGATATTGGTATTGGCCCCAAAAACCCATATCGGTCGGGGCCCTACAGGTTTGTTGTCATGAGATGTGAGCAATATCAACATGCACAAAATTAAACATAACCTAAATTCTCTAGAATCTCTGCTTTAAATCTTCTTCACGTAAAACCAACTTGAGTTAACATACTAATCTCAATGTAAATCCTTTCTCTGTCTCCCTGTAGGACAAGTGGCACTGCTGCTGCGAGAGACAGACTCATGAAGCATGAGAGGGTGGAGCTGAGGCTCAGCTGACCCTTCCCCTTCCTTCTCCTCCTTTACCCCCTGCTTCATTCGATCAGCACCTTCCCTCCCTTCCTTTCCCTTCCTGTCCTCCTCGCCCTGTTCGGATCTCACCAATCTTGCCTCCCCTCCTCGTGGAAGCTCGAATGGAGCCCTACCCAATGTACTCCCCAGAGCAGGAAAACATCTCCACCACCTCCTCCACCAAAGTGCCAGTGAAGTACGGAGAGCTCATTGTGCTGGGGTAAGCAAATATAAGTGACGTTCATCAACTGAATGACGATTCCAAAATTAGCTTTAAAAACTCTGTACCTGCCCCAAGCAACAGAATTCACTTACATTTATCAGGTGGTCAGAGAAACTAGATGACATTGTGTAAGTATTGAATGTTGTATGTATGGGCTGTGATTGATTGTGTTGGTCATTGATTAATCAATGAGTCATGGCTGATAACTGTTAGATGATGTAGGTCATGGTTGTTTGTTTACTGTTCTGTCTCAGTCTGAGCAGTGTTTCTAACACAGTGGGAACCACAAAGAATTCCCTATGCTTATGGACCTGAAAATGTGAGCCACCCTGGTGTATGTGGTTGTTAAAGTAATATTACTTTATGCCCTAATGACAGTTTCAAATTTTGATTCAAATGTATAGGGCTTGGGTGCTGGTTTGCTCAGTTGGTAAAGCAGGCGCCCAGTGTACTGAGGTTACAGTCCTTGTTGCATTTGAAGCTGGTTTCAGTCCCGATCATTTAGTGCATATCATCCACCATTTCTCTTTTCTCCACTCCCACACTCTTCTCCTCTCTTCAGCTTTCCTTTATATTATGAAGGTAGAAAGGCCAGTCATTAATATTTAATAAAAGGACTGACTATCTCGTGAGCAAAAATACTGTAAAATATCCTTGTGCAAAAAAATGCTGACCTTTCATTTTGGCGAGCCATTTTCACTATTTGAAGCTCAGTTTTGCAGATTATATTGTTTTTGGTTCTTTTGAGCCAACAAGTGATAGTGCTTGTGGGAGAAATATATTATGATGATGAGCAAAATTCCCTTTAATTGTAAACATGGTTTATGTTGTTCATAGGCAAACTCTACAGGGTATATTAAGGCACTGTGATTCAGACACAACATTGTAGAATGTTTTCATATTTGATGTGTCTGTGTATTGTTCCTTTGTTTATAATAAATGCCAGTGATGGCCCATCATAATTAAAGTAATAACTTTAGAACAATAGAAGTAGCTATTAGGAGAGAAAGGCTTTTTGTTGTGGTACAGAACCAATGTCTCGAGATAATCATCAGGAAGGCTTCAGAAGCACTTTGATTGGTCATTCAACTTGTGAATGTCTTGTGCTCCTCCAGAAAACAGAGACTTGGCATGTTTTTGTGCAAGTTTTGGCAAGTTCCACAGAGAGAGTACACACAGTTAGATTGTTTATCCAGAATTCGAATTTAGTGGGGCCAACATCGATATTTGGGAGAGGAAAAATTCTGATACCAATTTATATCTTTCTTAGATCTATTTTCGTTCTGTAGAGATAGATCGATATACATATACACTTTTATTGCATTTTTTTCCGTCAAAGGCAGTTATCAAACACGATATACAGAATAACATAGACAAGATGGGCACTCAAATGGAAAGTAACTACGTCACCGCTTGACACTCTGGAGGGTGATAATGTTTGTTATGATCCATGTAGTACCCTCTGCTGGTGACAACCTGAAAAAGAACTGCTGGTGTAATACATCGATACTCAAATGAAATGCTCTTTGACTGGTAGACAAATCTAATAATATCGACACATATACAGTATCTGTGATAAACTTAGCAGATACCGATAGTCACTGGAAATGCTAATATCGGACGGATATAGTATCGGCTGGCTGATTAATCGGTGGGGCTCTAGAATTTAGTATTATCTCACCATGAAAAGAACCCAATTACTTGATTTAATACAGGATGAGATTTGACCGGATACTCTTATAAACACCTCTGCTGTATCTCCCTTTTGAGTTTTTTTTAACTTCACATACTCAGCTGTAGGAAAAACCCTAAACCCCACCCTGCATCTTCAGCATAGAAGACAAATAACTGCACACACACAACCACACACACTTTCTCCAATAACAACTGACAGTGAAGTACTTCCTTTATCTGTCTGTCTCCTGTTTATTCCCCAAAGGGCTATTCCAATCCACTCCCCCATCCCAGCCCACTCCACAGAGGAATGCAGAATGTCGGAAAGACTCCTTACATGCACACATACGCGCATACCTTTTCATGCACGTACATTAGAATCACGCACACATAAACACACAGAAATGTACAAGTCTATCTCAGACACACAGTTGGCTTCACAGCTGACTCACAGTTTGTTGTTCTGGGTTGTGCTTAAGTGATATTGTCAGGGAGATGACCGTGGAAATTTTCCTCAGTGGAAAAACGCACTGAGCAGTAAACGCAGTTCCATGCCTTTACAAGGGAGAACCCCTGTTTTCTGTTTTGCTCTTTCTTTTCCACTCCTAGATTTGCGTTCTAGGTCAGGCTTGTTCATATTGGGTCAGGCCTGCCTTTTTTTAAAAGGTCAACAGAAGCACTTATCCCTGGTAGGCATGAGTAATCACACTCTATGCCGCAAGTAAGGCCACTCTTAGTGTATCGAACATTAACAGACTTTTGTGTTTATCCTCTAACCCTGACTTGAGTACCATGCTTCTTCCTCAAACCTTCTCCATTGAGGTAAAGCCTCCACTGTGCCACTCTGGACAACTTTGGTTTATACTTTATAAAAGCCAAGGAAACTTAGGATACTCTTCTCCTCCTATCAAACACACAACTAGTCTTTAATGTAGCAGAACAGACAGACCCTTTGTTGTAAATAACCTGTTGCATGCTCCCAAAGTTGGGGGTAATAATGCTGCACTGCCAAACTTACTTATTTACACTCAAGTGCATTTTCCTTCCCATTTAACATTAGAAAAAACACACTTTTAGGGTATATTTTCATCAAGAGGTTGTTGGCAGCCAACTGTTGATAAACAGAAAAATAGGAAACCAGTTGCAGCACGGCTTTTGTTCATTAACACTACACTCCCAAATAATGGAAACAA
The DNA here is from genome assembly GCF_963930695.1 of Labrus bergylta. Classification (NCBI taxonomy): domain Eukaryota; kingdom Metazoa; phylum Chordata; class Actinopteri; order Labriformes; family Labridae; genus Labrus; species Labrus bergylta. The sequence continues at coordinate 15,653,143 of NC_089204.1, read as the reverse complement.
CTGCAATACAAACAAATAATATTAAAGAATTCTACACATCCATACCCTCAAATGACACCTGACTATGATGCAACCTAATGTTTACATTTTAAAGGAAGATTGTGCAACTTTTTGATCTAGTAGATGTCGCCCTTGTGCACCAGCATGAAACCAAAACAAACGGCTGTTTGGCGATACCTCCGTCCTAGTGAAGCCTCCGCTCTCATCCAGAGACACACCACCAAACCCCCTTTCCTCGCGTTCACACAAAGGAGTTATAAATTGGAAAGCACTATAATTAAGCGCAAGTACCGGACAAAATTGTCCTAAGCTCGAGCTGCAATTGCCTGTGGCCTGAATTGTTGTGTTAGCAACGTGCTAACGTTAACAACGTGCTAGTACAGTAGCCTCACATTATAAATTGACACCGAATGACGTGATCTAAAAACACTTACTTGACATTCAGATAAGCAGTGAGTAGGCTACGTTATTCTTCTTGTCTCTTGCCTTTGACTTTAACAGCTTTTGTACACAAGAAGAGGAACTGGCCGCCCTGTCCATGTTAACACGATGTAAATACGGCTCAGACAACAACACAGCCAGCAGGACTCGCGTGTTTCACTCACTGTAGACAGTCAGGACTCAGACAGTCATAGGATTTACTTGATTTCTGCATTATTTATGTGTAAAATGTTGCACATTCTTCTTTTAAAGCACTGTCGGAAATCCCTCCTGAAAATCAGTTTAAAAGAAGCTGTGACAGAATGTGTGGTAGTAATCAGCTCATTGTACACTTTATTTAAACTTTAGTTTCTTTGAGATTTGAATCTCTTTCTTGAGGGGAACAAGGTGGATGTGGACAATGCTTCCAGCCTCTAAGTCACGGCTAAAATACAAGATACACTTGGTAGTCTCTGGAATCTACACTGCACACTATTTTCCTTTTCCTCAAAATCATCTTCATAACTCATGTCTTTAAACTAATTGGGATGGTTTATTTTAACAGGGGAAGGAGTCGTAAAGTAAATTACATGTTACTGTTTGCTTTTATGAAACAGATCGCTACAGGCAAACTCCACCCGTCTGCTTTTGTCAGCAGGCTAAAACAAGTGCTCAGATTTAATTGCGACGCCTTTTGTGACCAAGTACTGACTCTACTTGCAAATGCAAAGACTCCCAAAGAATAGTGTTGTGTCTGACCCCACAGCTAACCTCAGTCCAACATCACCATGTGTGTAGCTCACTGATGCTAATGGCCTAATCCCGAAGAATGCTGCAGTGTCCGCAGGGACGCTCAGGCTTTCTGGACATCCTTGTGGCATTTTAAACAAGTGTGTGATTCTCTATTAACATACCAAATGTGTGTCTTCATGAGTGTTTATGTAAAAGCATTTTTCACATGTGTGGGATGATTCTTGTTGAACCAGTGTGGAATGCTTTACAAGCTTCAGCATACTGTCGTTAATTTCTCAAATATTTATGTTTACATGTATATTAACTCATGGAGATGAGTTCACTCAAAAAATTATTATCTCTGGAGTTTGTTACGACATGCTTTATATTTTGTTTGGAACTACATTTAAAGGTCTATTTGTCATTGCAAACATCTGTACTGTATCGTCAACTGTATGTGCTTAAGCACTCTATGCTCACAGAAACTATTTTTGATACATTTTGTAATTTCTTGCTGTACTTTGATATCCTTGTAACGTTAACATGTGTAAACAGAGACACAAGAGTGACTCAACCCTACGCAGTAATTACCCACACAACCTATCTTTGTCTTTATAGGTGTATGGGTGGTAGCTTGCTGCTGCACACTGAGCTTTAGTTTAGTAGTGTTTTGAGGGGAAAAAAACACACGCATGTTTCTAATTCAGGAAATGAAAAATACAGTGTTTGTGCAACTTTTTCTTCACTGTGGTCCTTCCTGCCTCCATATTTGAGTCACCTTTTATATACAAACACATGTGAACAGATGCTAACTTGTTACTACCCTTCAGCCTCTTATTGTTTAGAGAGTTCTTGGATACACATTTGTAAACTCACACATTACTGCTACCCATGGGAACTTTAGTTTGAACTTCCATCAACATTTTGAGCTCTATCCAGCAGACTGCCCTTCCCTCTCTCCGGATACGGTCTAAACTTCACCATGGTTACGCTCTTGCCATGGTTACTCTTCCCAAAATGTTGCTGTGACTCTGTTCCCTCACCATGGTTACACATAAACCCTCGGAGCGTCGTTTGATCCCAGCAGATCTGCTCTCTCAGAGAAACTTCGCTGCAGGCCGGGCTCACATTCAAACTGTCTGTGCTGTCATTACTGGACTTGTTTACTGCTTTTAAGAAACCTTTCAGACATTACACATGCATCTGCTGTCAAGGTTTAAACAATGAACCCTTTATTACTCATTTTTTTTGTCACTCTGTTGTCCAGTATTTGAACAAGTTTGTTTTCTTTAAGAAGAACTTTTGGAAAGTTCTGAAACATTAAAAGCTGGTTTGGGGATGTTTTAAGTAGATATACATGCTTTTAGGAGAATATTTATTATTATGTATTTACTGATTCTTTAGTTATCACAATGCATTTACAGCAGTTAAGTAAATTTGCAGTGTATCAGCATAGCCGGAGGAGTACATAACTTATGTGGCGTCTGGATGTCATAACAATGTTGAAGCAGTGAGTGGTGTTTATGCATATGGTGGTGTTTATAATGCTGTGGTTCTGTTAGCAGGAAAATGACCTCACACTGGAACTGACTCACATTTTATCCACAAGTGTTTTGTATTTGTAACTTGTGTTATCTCTGCATATTCAGAGGATGTCAGTGTGCTACAGTACATGTCCATACATTCATATAAGGAAACCCAATATGCACTTTTTCTGACGCAGGATTTAAAAAAAAAAAACCTTATTTCAATACCTTTGAATTAATTCAGCTTTTTTTTTAATCTTGCTTTTATTAATTCTACGTTTGTCTGGAGGGATTAATCCTTTATTTTCATCATGTTACTCTGATATCCAAACACTTCTAGTGATCAGCTGCAGGTTGGTCAATTCATTTCTCAGAAACACACCACCACACTGGAGATTTACTGAATGGTAAAAGGATATGGTATGGTAGACTGTCGACTTACTTCATATTAAGCCAGAGACACACTGGAACACACATTCAGACACAGACTCAGTGTTGTCAGAAGTCACAGAGACTCCATTCTGTTAGAGGGAACGCCTCTGTTTATTCTCCTCTCCCCGACCATACATCAGCCTAAATGAGACTCTTTGTCTGTTTATTTTCTCAGCCTTTTCTGAGGTTATGATTGGATAACTTCGATGCTTATGGGGCATGATGTGCTTTTGTGCATATAAGAAAAGTATAGGCTGCTGTTAGTGTTTTTAAGTGTATGCTTGGATGTATTCCTAGGGGTATGCAGGGAGTGCACCAAAATGCCTCAAGCATTTATCACAATGACTTGGTTTCTAGTGTATTGTACTGCTGCTCAGACAATAATGCCCTATTGTTTTCTTTGTGTGTGTTTGTTTGTGTGTGTTTATGTTGTTGTGTGCTTGTGTATGTATGTGCAGGTACAATGGTTCTTTGCCCAACGGGGACCGTGGCCGACGTAAAAGCCGTTTTGCACTTTGTAAGAGACCGAAAGCAAACGGGGTGAAACCCAGCACAGTCCATGTCGCCTGCTCTCCACAGGCAGCCAAGGTAAAACATGCATAAACATACAAACACACACACATGCACACACGCACATAAAGGGGAAACCACATTACTGTAGGATTTAGTCATCCAGTTACACAACCCTATACATGGAAATTCCACACATTAGCAGTTTCAGACCTGAAAGTAGAAGGCTTACCCGATGTGATTTATCTTCTTGGCAGCTTTGTGGTTTTAGAGCTCCTAAAAAATATTGCAAAACGAAAGAGTTATATAAAATGAACAAATATATCATTAAAAACTATCCGTGTTCCTCCCACTCTTCAAAAACATTGTCTTTTTAGGAGAGTGCTTCAGTTTCTGTGATAGCATTAAATAAAACACACCCAGTTGAGTGGATTTGGCCTTCAGTGCTCCACCAAAGGCTTTTGTAAAATTCTGTTTGCTTTTTGTTCTGTAATACACACACACACAACACACCCCATCAACCAGACAGGAAAAGGACAGAGTTCAGCAAAGCTCCCCTGAGTTAGCAAAAAGAAGCTATTGGGCTCAGCCGATGTTTTAAAGCTGTTTGAGCAGTGGTTTTACCACAGCTCTTAACTGGATCACACAACTTGAGATTCTTTTTAAAGTTGACACTAATGTGACAATAGTTGAATCGATGTCGAATAGTCAATAAAACCACGGGAGAAGGAAATGCTTTGCAACCAGCAAACATATTTATTTGCTAAACTTACTGCATATGCTGCTAAAAGCAGATAGTTAGCACATAAAGCAAACAGGTTGCAGCGGCAATAAAATATGCAACAATAACACTTAAAGCTGCTACAACTCCCATATAAGTGAGTGCAAAGAAAAAAAGTCACACTTGGGAGAGAAAAAGTCAGGTAAATATACAATGGCAGTGTGTTTTTGTCTACACACTGCCATAGTCCTGCTCAGTCACAGTTTTAGATTTTCTATCCTGGTTTGTGAAGGAAGACAAGAGCGATTAGTCAACATCAGGCACAAAGCGTCATCACACAGCTGTAAAGTCGACACGTCAACTATTCGACAAGTCTGTGCAACCCCTAGAACAAACAGGACATTTATAGGAGAAACAATTTGAACAGTCTGGCGAAAGGTAACTGAGCATTTCTTATCATAGTCCTTTAAAGCACATGTGTGTGTGTTTCCATGGTCAGTTACAAAGCTGCCCAGAAATCCTGCAAAATCTGTTTAATGAACAGTGGATGAAAGGCGTTGACCTTACGTTTAACATCTGCACTTTTGGGATTTATCGTGGACACGCACATTTGTGCTGTAACTTTCTCTCACTGGACTTTTACTGCAGTCATGTAGAGAGTCTGGTGGAGCATTTGTCCTTTGGGTGGTCTTTAAGGACTGGTAAGATGTTTAGCCTGTGTTGAGTCCAGCTAGTGACTAGAAAACTGAACCCCTCACCCACCACACCCATCCTTTGTGTTTCTGTTGTTCTCTGAAAGGAACAGTGAGCACATGTCAGAGGTTTTCTGCCATAAAGCATGATCAGTTTCAAATCCTTGTATCTATTTTAAGAGAAGGGTTTGATCTTTCTCTGTTTGTTTATCTTCATCTGTCTGTTCTTGTGTCTCTGTCCCCTCAGGCCATAAGCAACAAAGACCAGCACAGCATCTCTTACACTCTGTCTCGAGCGCAGACGGTGGTGGTGGAGTACACCCATGACAGCAATACGGATATGTTCCAGGTAACTGGCCCAAGCTTTTACCACCAGGACTGGAGTTTTAACACCAGTTACGGTCATGATGTTTTTCCACTTCACTGCTGCACCAGTTTAAACAAGTGTTAGTCATGGAGCTGCACTATTGAACGTGTAGAGTGCAGAGGTTTTTAAAATTGTGAGGCACTGTTATATAAGTTGAAGGGGGGCACAGGCAAAAACATGCTGCATTCTATTTTTTTTATGTATTTTTTCAGTTGTCTGTTTTGCCCTAGAGAGAAGTGTGCGATGTCGAACGTTGTTGTTTTTTATACTGAAAATGAACAATCATTTGTTTTCTCAATCACAATCTTTCTTGTGTTTCATTTACATCTATTTTGTAATTTGTTATCGCCTGCTCCTTTGTTTGATACATCTCATTTATGTCTGGGGATGAATGCATCTTATTTGCACCCATGCAGTTATCTGCAATTTTCATATTCTATTAAGTCAAAACTGAAAATACCAATATCTAATAGCAATATCAATTGCAAATACATGTTTTTAAATCCACATATTTTATCACCCCCGGACCTGAATGGTAAATGTCTGATTTTTTTCCATCTATAGATGAACTGCAAACAAGATTGACTAATAGCAGATTTAGCATAGATTTTAAATATGCCACTTTGATATAATTTAAAGGTGCACTATGTAGATTTGGTGGTAAAATTTGAAAGTTGGAGAAGTGAAACAATTCTACGCTATATTTTCTGAACTGAATACACAAACTTTATTCAAAGGACAAAATGGGCCCCTGGAACACTGTTTAGAGCTCAAAAGCTACCAGGAGAGTTACGGTGTCACTGTTGCGGGCCACTACCAAGACTTCTCGCGTATCATTTTATCTTCAAACAGTGTTACAGGGACCTAATTTCCCTCTTAGGACAGTTTGTGTTTTGAGTTATGAACAGATACCACAGAATCTGTACAATTCTCCAACTTTTACATTTCTCTACCAAAACTACACAGTGCACCTTTAAACAAACATGGCCAACTCATTGATTCCCAACATTATATTTCTTAATAACAGCTTTAAAAGCCACCCAAATGTAGGAACTCTGGTTATAAAGTGTAGAGGTGTTCGATGGGTCATGCAGCTGTCCTTTTTTTTAAGGGAGACTTTAAGTGCCACGCTCTGTGAGCCTTGTTAATCTGATCATTAGTTATTGAAGTATCAGCAATGTAAGGATCTTCAACTTTAACATTTTTTACTGTGACGATTAAATTGTGAAGATGTTGATGTACAGCATGTTGAGGCTCAATGATTTTCTGTTACTTAAATACAGATTAAAACATTCAGATACTTTTAATGAAGGCACTTTTTAGCTATTTTAATTAGGCTATTTAAACAAAGTGTAACATAAAGTCTGATATCAGTCCTGGATTATACTAAAGGTTGTTCACACAGCATTTCTTAAACAATGTTTATCCAAAGTCATTGTGTTCTTTTCTTGATTATAGCACTAACACTAGGTGAGTCTACCCTGTACTGTGATTATGGTACAGTGGTGGTCCAGCTAGCTGTCAGGGGCTGCAAAGTACCATCATCATACTGCACAATGTTCCCAAGGTTATTATGGGTTTCATGCCAGCAGCAATGTGTGTGAGCCAGCGGTAAACTTGTCTCCAAAGTCATCTTCAGACATTCATCAGAAAACATGTCATTCTTGATTATTTCAACCCCCAATGGGTTCCATATCCTTACATCCTACTTCAGATATTCTTATCCTCTACACTTTGTTTTTCTTTAGTTATCCCCTTTTTAAGCTGACTTCTCCAGATGGAGTGTATTATTATATTTTTTTCTCGGGGCTTGAATTCATTAATTACTGATTTAACATATGTCTGTCTCTCTTCACCAGATTGGTCGATCAACAGAGAGTCCCATAGACTTTGTTGTGACGGACACAGTGGCAGGAAGCCAGAGCAACGCTGACACCCAGTCGGTCCAGAGCACTATTTCCCGTTTCGCCTGCCGCATTAAGTGCCAGCGCACGCCGCCTTACACCGCACGCATCTACGCCGCAGGCTTCGACTCCTCCAAAAACATCTTCCTCGGGGTGAGCTGTGTTTTATTTAATCATGAAAGGTATGAGAAAATAACGTCAGCCATCATGAAGATAAAATCATGTTTGCTTCTGAGTAGCACTAACTATTATCCAGTCAAAGGGTTCTTAGGTACAACACCTTTAAATTACTTTTGTCTTTTCAGGAGAAAGCTGCTAAATGGAAGACTTTTGATGGTCAAATGGACGGGCTGACCACTAACGGCGTGCTGGTGATGCATCCACGAAACGGTTTCACCCAAGACTCCAAACCAGGCGTCTGGAGGGAGATCTCGGTCTGCGGCAACGTCTTCACCCTACGGGAGACCCGCTCGGCGCAGCAACGGGGAAAGATGGTGAGAAAAGAAACAAAGCTTCAAAACACTCACTCACACACTGACTCTGTCACTCAGACAGCAGGGGTCATTCAGAGCCTAACATCACCGGGAGGTTATCCGGATGCCCTTCTCCATGGCAACAGTCTTGGCTGTAAGAGCAGTGTGTAATAGGACCTTGTAAGGGGATCGTCTAGCTGACATCAGAGCCTCTCAGCCAATCATGACTTGCGTTCTGTCTCACTAGCATGACCACCTGTGGCATTTCTGACTGGATTCAGGTTGTTGATGGTGTGTTTTTTTTTTTTTTAAAGATTTATTTTAGGGCTTTTTGTGCCTTTAATGGAGAGACAGGACAGTGGAGATGACAGCCTCCATACATGGGGCGCGCGCACTAACCACTGCGCCACCAGCGCCCCCCGTTGATGGTGTGTTTAATTAGGTCTCTGTTTTTTTTCCCCCTCTTCTCTCCATCCTGCCTCCCACATTGTACACATCATCAAACACAAGCACACAGTCAGAGTGTCCTCAGAAACATTATGCTGTCTCTTTATCTGGTGTCCCACCTGTTTTCAAGTCTCTCCAGAGCAGCGTTAATTAACGGCTCTCTTATCTCCTCCTGCCCTTTACCATCTCCAGAGTTAACTGAGTGTGCATTAAACACCTCTATAGAAACTACTCATTATTCCACAGCTGATTGACAATTTAGATAGTGGGCTCGGGGAAAGCACCTATTTTCATTATGTATGCTGTGAGAACATGATGGGGGTGTTATTTGTTATGCTGAACGCACACTCAAGTGCAGACAACTCTGTGAAGCCTTCCATTGATGGTTATGCTGTCACAGGTTTGTTCTTTACGTCACAGTTGGAAAGATCTGTTTTTGTTAGTATCATATCTCACAAATCATATCAACCGTAATGCGAGCAAATCAAGACCGGCAAATCAATAACAGTTTAAATGAAAACAGCCCAATTAAGATACATCTATTGTAAATGAATGTGTAGATAGAACAAGTTGGCATAAAAACATCACTACCGGTACATAAATGTTGAAACAATGTTATACTTTGAAGCTGGTACATTCTTTCACTGTAACACTGCTTAAAACATGTCACCTGCCCATGAAAAACCAGCAACATTATAACTTTGTTAACTGTCTGTTCCCTGCCAGCAGCTGTCAATCAAACATAGACTGTGACTGGCCCTCCTGCCTCTGATACAAGCAGCTTTTCTTCTTCTTTTTTATCATCCATACATGTATTTCAGACACATAGGACACATTTCAACTCAGTTTTAGATTGATAATAACAACTATAAAATGTACATGTTTAATTGCTAAAACTGAATATGATTTCAGATGAGTGTACAGTCACGTTAGAGAGACCTCTGAGCTTTGTAATCCGGTGTAATGCTCCCTCCCCTCACTGCCTTTGGAAGCACACAGCTCTCTAAATTGGATAAGTGCCCTGCATTCATGAAGGTTAACAGCTGAAGGACTTTCTGATTGAGTAGAGGGAAGAAGTGGTCTCAGCAAGTTTGCCAAAAAGCTATCTGGACTAAATATTTGTGTATGTGTGTTAATAGGTCTCTGTCCTGAGATGTGCTGTTGAATTAATTCAGGGTTTTAAAATCTTTTTGTGAATTTTACTGTCCTTACATTGTCTGAAAATATCCATTAGTTGTAAAGTATGACGCCTAAAATAAATAAATAAATAAAATCAGGCAAAATTCAGGATAATAAATTGTTCTACTGAAAAAACACTTTTTTTTGTTCAGATTGTTTTTTCCAGAAAGCCTTATAGCTGTCTTTGTAGAGAGTCACTCAGCCTTGTTTGCCCTTCTGCAGTTAGACACAAGGTTGAAGCAAGCCTAATTAGAAATATCTTACAGTGCAGTTTACAGACACAAACACACACTTTTCCCATTTGATTGGCTTGTAATAAATGAGAAAAGTAGATTATCTGAGCTCCGGCTGTTTAAAACAAAAACCTTTTTGTCCTGATAATGATAACATTTTGTTGAATTAAATTAGAACTGTGTGTCGAGGCTGAGACCGCGTGGATGTTTACATGGATTAATCCGACCTTGAGTTCTCAGATCATTAACATTGATTGTGGTTATTTATTGATCAGACATATACTATTTCATAATAATTCTAATCTTTTGTGTTATTGATTAGTGGAGCAGCATTGTGATACAAGAGTTGTTGGTTGAAAACAGCTTGACAAATCTAAGCAGTAGAAGGAACAAAAACAAAAACAGCTGTTTACCTCGAGCGAGACCCTTAACATGTCCCATTACAGTTAAGCAGCTTGTTGGCCAATAGTAACACAACTTTCCTGGGGGGGGATGTGTGTTTGTGTGTTAGTGTATGAAAAAGGCATGGCTGAGTACTGTCACTCGGAGAAATGAATTAACCCATGCTTTTTTGTGACCTCATCACAAGCTTTAGTTTGAGTGATCTCACTAAAAACTGGTGTGTATCCCTTTTTTCCACCCCCCATCTCCATCCTCTTTTTTTCTGTCCCTCCCTGTTGTCCTCTGGTTATCTAAACCTGGAATTTCCCTCTCTGTCCAATCTGACCGAGCCTCAAGACAGCACTTGACTAAGTTTTCCAGCAGCCCTCTGGTCCCCCCCCCCCCCCCCCCTCCCATCGCTGTTTTTTTAGTTTCCTTGAGTCATCTTGACCCCAGCTGTCAGTCCCTTGAATCACACATTTGTCTGAAGGAAAAACGAAATGAAAAAAGTGTTACACTGCCTCCTACTGCGCTCAGATCAGTACTACAAACTTTAGGAAGGAGTCATGCATACACACATTCTTTCAACTTTTTGTGCATTTCAGTGTCATGATGGGGCATGACTCTGTCCCAACATTTATTTGGAGAGTTGTCGGGGGGTATGACACAGGATAGGACGCTAGATTAAAGCAGAGGCTGAAATCTGAACAATATTTTAAGTAGGAACATTTTGAAAACAAAATGAAGGAAAAAATATCCTTCAACATTTGGGAGTCTTTGGAAGGCATACGAGAAAAAACAAGAACATATTCCAATTGTGGTGTTTTCTATTTTGTAGACTTTTACTACAAACTTAAAAATTGAGTACCATAAATACCAAATGTCTAATTGATATTAATCTGTTCTGTTCTGATAAAGATTGTGTTGCATTGAAAATAATGTCACTTCAACCAAGGCTCCTTTTTGTCTGTTAACAGAAATAAGGCTGAAACTGATCAACTGAAAAGTCACTGTATGTATTCAGGTTATTTTTAGCCCAGCCAGCAGTGGGGCTCCAGGCGCAGGGAGGTGGTCAGTCACGCAACGTCACAACAAATATTACAGTAGATGGATTTGATCTGAAATGTTATACCCGTCCCCACTGAGTTTCCTTAGTGCTGACCTTTGTGATTTTATCTAACAGCATCATGAAGTTTGTGGTTTGTTGTGACAAGTTCATACGTTCCTCTTCTCCACAAAATGTAATATATTCAGTGAACCTGCTTAAAGTTATACAGTAAAACTATCTGAATGCCTTTCCGACAAACTCAAACCTACTGTTGTAGAAAAAGACATTTTTAGCATAATGGGAACAAATTGTCTAATAACAATAAGACATTTTTACATTTTTTTTTATTTTTTTTTACATGTACTCTCAGAATCCTTTAAACCCTGGGGTCCGCCCCTCATTGTTATAATGACATCTGGAGGGTTACAACTTTTATCTCACTTCTGTATCCTCTCTCTCCTCCAGGTGGAGACTGAGAGTCAGGAGCTGGTTGACGGCTCTCTCATCGACCTCTGTGGTGCGACCCTCCTGTGGCGCACGGCTGAAGGCCTCTCTCGCACTCCCACCCTCAAACACCTGGAGGCACTGCGGCAGGAGATCAACGCGGCCCGGCCGCAGTGTCCTGTTGGCTTCAACACACTGGCCTTCCCCTCAATGCGACGCAAGGACACGCCAGACGAGAAGCAGCCCTGGGTCTACCTCCAGTGCGGCCACGTGCACGGCTACCACAACTGGGGCAACCACCGCGAGGAGAGGGAGGGCCGCGAGGGACGGCTTCGCGAGTGTCCCATGTGCCGAGCAAAAGGGCCGTACGTGCCACTGTGGCTGGGCTGCGAGGCAGGGTTTTACGTCGACGCCGCCCCACCCACTCACGCCTTTAACCCCTGCGGCCATGTTTGTTCGGAGAAGACAGCAGCCTTCTGGAGTCAGATCCCTCTGCCGCACGGCACGCACACCTTCCACGCTGCCTGCCCATTCTGCGCGCAGCAGCTGACTGGTGAGCAGGGCTACGTCAGACTCATCTTCCAGGGACCGCTGGACTAGCAGGGCCAGCGTCCCAGCATCCTTTGGTGGAAGCAAAGCATTGGGGGATTTCTTTGTCTGGACCTGCAATGAAAAACTGGGAGCTCCCTCAGATTTGCTTCCCCACCCCCCCCCCCCCCCCCCTCACCCTCTGCAGTTAAGATAAAAACAACTCTTTTCTGGACCTTTTGTCTCTTTCTCATATTTAAGTGACCTTTGTATTGCTTTTTCATGAATGACAACAAAGATTTCTATATTTTCATGTGAAACCAGAGACACAAAAAACCAAACAAAGAACACTGCTGGGTAAACCTTTTGTTTGTTCCTCAGAAAGAACTTTCAACAACAGTATTTTTCAAAAAAAACAACAACACACCGTAGCGCAAACAAACGGTTTTTATTCATGTTTATTGTTGCAATATACATCTGTGTACATCTCTTAGAGCTGATTATAAACAAAGATGTTTATTTATGGCCTGGGAACCATCGCTTCATCCTTTATCTGTCAGATACTTCAATACTATTTAGCATTTAAATTTGAAAACACAGTATATTGTTGATCAGAGATACATTTCTAGGTGTGTTCTGAGGGTTTTGTTCTGTGTCTCCCCCACCCGCCCACACACCCACCCACCATGTAAACCTCTCAGAACTATTTGTTGTATTTATTCGTCCCCTGTGCTCTCACTACGTGTGTTAACCCCTCAGTTATTTGTTTTCCACTCAATAGGCATTACAACAGCCTTTTCACATTCAAAGCAATAGATTTTTTGAACAGACACCTCCTAAAGCATTATGGGAAACTGAGTCTTAAAGTCCTGTTTGTGTAACACTCAGACAGCATGAGTGACGCTCCCTCCCTTTAAAGTGAAATGATTCTGTGGGTGAGTGAGTCTTTTCTGATAATTGGTCAGCCATGATACCCCAGCAATGTAGCTAATGTACACACACACACACACACACACACACACACACACACACATATACACACACATACACACACAGTTTAACCGGACCAGGTCAAATACATTCATTAAATGTAAGTGAAGTCGGGTTTATTCTGCCTGCTGTGATGTTTGAGTCCCACTGGCACAGAAACCATGATCATTTAGCCAGTTGCAGTATTCTTACCAGTATTCAATTTTGCATTAAGCTGAGTAATTAAAACTTTTGGCTGCTTAGAAAAACCTTCCTGTCTGTTTAAATTGAAAATAAATTAAACTCCTGTCTGTTTTGTAAGATTCTGTAGTGGAGAGTCCCCTGGGAGTGATGCTTTTTTTTATTTTTTTATTATGGTTTATATAATAGGGACTGTTCATTGAGCCATACCAGTGGGAAAAGGTAAATTGAGGAAGTCATCAAAGTAAGCAACAAAACACAACTGTAGCTGTTTAACTCAGGTTTGATGCACAGTCCTTAAGGTTCCCTGAGAAATGGAGATACAAAAATACTACAACAAAAGATCATGTGACAAAAAGAGAAAGCTGGAAATGCCTACAAAATGTTACCTTAAGCATAAATCGTTTTGGAGGTTACAGTTTCTACTGTTAAGAATGACAGACACCATATGCATGTGCATCAACTAAAAAAAGTCTGGCGTATCCATGACCCCTTACTCTTCCCAAACAATTCCACTTACAGTTTGAGGCAAAGTAAGGAGTGCAGAGAGGACGGTCATGATGTTTCATGAAGCACAAATCCTCTCAGATATACACACAACAACACGTCTGCAGCGCATCTCTGTGGATCATCCAGTGCACTCGTGCAGCCACGGTCAGTGTAGGAAGAGAGTGACACACTTAAACTGTAGAACCCCCCCCCACACACACACACACACACGCACACACACAAAACTTGCATTAACTGTCCTTCAAAACACATCAAGCACCCCTAGGCAAATGTGTGTTTGTGTGTGTGAGAGAGAGAGAAATTGTAATTTATGTTGAGAATGATTGTAAGTGGGTCGTTTTTCAGTCAAGGGTCATGTTCATCCTGTGCTCCGACTGCAACACACCAACTCGCCTCAGGGAGAGAAAATATGACCTGTGTCTAATCTACACACACACAGACACAGACACAGACACACACAGACACACACACACACACACACACACACACACACACACACACACACACACACACACACACACACTGCTAAGGTCTTCTTAGGATACCTCAAAAGTAAAAGGTGTATTCTGGATTTAAGGTTTTGTGTCCTGAGTCTCCTTCACACAGTTTAGGTTTGTTTCATGGATCCCTCTGTGGATTAAGTGTGTAAGTAAGGGCTTCACACTCACTCTGTACTGTTATCTCAACCCCTTTGTTTGTTTGTTTGTTTGTTGTTATACACAAACGTAAGTCAGTCATTCTTGTCTCATCTCACCTCCCTCCACTCACTCGCTCGTTTCTCTTCTCCTGTGTCTTGGTCTCTATGTGCTTGTAAAGGCGAAAGCAAAGAATGTTTCCAGCAAACACTTTTTTGTAACAACTTTCAACAATAAAGTGTAAAAGTGACACATTTTTATTGGTGCAGTTTGATTCGCATTAACAGCTTGATATAAAATAAATCTGTTCTTGCAGCTTAGAAACCAGTAGCACAGAGGTGAGTATTGCATAGTAATAACAGCCATGAAGTTTGAGTGAAATGTTGTGTTTTATGAAGAGGGAATCGCTTCAACACGAGAGCTGATAATTAGAGGACTTCATTCACAACAGCTGAAGGATACACAGAGTTTTGTTGAGAATGTATGTACTATTCGAAGGCCAAACTGAATATAATCATTCCCTCTGTCTCTGCTACCTTTGATAAGTGCAAGTTGGAAGGTGGGACCCCTGGTCACCATATCTGGTCCTAAACACAAAACTCTTTGGGACAACATCTTTGGAATAAACAGTGACATACATAACAGACAGCTAAGTCCTGACAGCCTTTCTGTAATATTGGGTTTCTCCAAAGATGTTTTGACTCCTCCCTCCCTCCTTTACAACAAGTCTTGAGGTTTGGTCTGGTTATAGCAAAAACAGTTACCCTAAATGAGTTGAAAACCTCCCTCCCTTGTTTTAAAAATTGGTGTCTTGTCTATATCTTGAAGAAATCCAGTACATACCGCCGAACACACATACCAAGTTTCTTAACTTTCTTTTATTGAGTATATCAAGAAGGACAGAAGTCAAACTTGGAACTAGTGGTATCTTAATGCTTTGTAGTGCAATTTCAGAGGGCACCTAAACATTTAAGTTTAATCAAGAGAAATTGATCAATTAGAGAAGTATTGTAGTACTCCTACTCTGAATAACCTCAGATACACATCTGATCATAGACATACACTACACCCCACTTTAACACAACACCCATATGACATATTCATTAATAATCATAGAAGATATGATGTATTATTTTCCACCCACAGAGAATATGACGTATTACGCTCCACCCATAGAGGATATAAAGTATTCATTTATATTGAGAGAGGATATGGTAGATTAGGAGCGGGGTTACCAACCTGCAACCCCCATTGTGCCATGATATATAATACTGTAACCTTCTACATGATAAAATCAAAGTAAATGAATATGAGTTTTGATGTTAGTGTTTAAGGTTAACTATGAGGCGACAGTCTAAAGGCATAACATGATTTCTCAACTTCATTTACCAGATCTCACCGTTTACAATCAACCATAGTAATTCTTAAAAACACATCAGAGGTCTGTACTGAATATATGGAAACTAGAGGAACCTCTTTTCATTGTGAGATTTTAGGCTGTTGCCCAGCAACTGCTCTTACTCCCGACAGGAGAGCTGTATACCTTATCTCATCTTACTCTTGACAGGAACATGTTACCCATGGACAATGTGTTCTCTATCAGCACAATCTAACAACTGCAATTATAAACCCAGTAGAAGGACAAGAAAATGATTTCCTTAGGACAGTGATACATCAAAGGAAAGCTGTCAGAAACCAGATTAGATAACAACATATACTAAAAATATGTTTTTACTGTATCTTACTGAAGTGGTCTAAGTTCAGAAAAGCTCAGTGAAATGAATGAGCTTTGCTAATGGAGGTGGGGAAATTAATCACATGTCCACTAACTAATCTTCATCTGGTTGAATACATACTTTATCCATTCAAGTCTGTTACATTTTTGTCTTGAAAACCAGAAAACAAGATTTCAAACACTGGTTTGTTATTATTGTTAGTCGAAGTTTAATGTTAATTTGAAATGGGCTCATTAATGCCTCTTGTGGCAGTTTTGGAGAAAACACCCCATTACAACTGAAACTCACTGTACCATTGGGTTCCTTCCCACCACAGAGGGAAAATGACCCAATAGAGGCTTGCTGAACTTTGTCCTGATGGTCATGCTGATAATTTAATTCCTTTATTTAGAGAATACATTCATCCACAAGTGACAGCATTATTGAGTTACAACAAACTATAATTCACTTTTGCAAATATAAAACAGGACTGACTTCCTGCCCTTGGCTTATTGTTGATAAATTGTGGGTGTACAAACAAAGGAAGACACGTGTAATATCATATTGCACTTTATTCTGCTCTGAGGAGGCAGAGGAGGGCTGGGCTGAGACCTCATCACCGTCACAGATCAACACTTATTGCTTTCAGGCTTTCGGTCCACACATTGAACCCATCTCAAGTATTCTCACATCTAAACTTTGCGTACATGTTTTAAAAATGTCTACCGTCTGAATCTGTTGTGAAGTGTGTGAAGGGACAACCCTGAATGATGGGATGAACAGAGAAGACAGCTGGTTTGACACAGTAATGGAGGCATGAGGTTTCACACAACGTTAAGGTCACGATGTGAGCAAAAATAATACAAAACATTGTTGATAGTTTTCATCAAAAAAGCCTTTTTGATTCATCTAAAGGTCTGCACTCTAAAATGATATTAGATCAATCATTACATGTGAGTTCATGGCATTGGGGTCATGTCTGGATACTTAAAGTCGTCATACAGAAATATCACACCAAGGTCATCAGGCGGAGACAGAGGCGATTCAGGGAGAACATAGGTATGCGTTTTAGTTTCTCCTCTATGGCACAAACGATTGGGATACTGAAGTCATAAATAACTTCCAGTGGAGGTTCGTTCTACGCCTTTTTATGTGGAAGTAAAAGTTGCTCTGGAAGAATTTTCACAGTTAATTTCTTAGCACAAACTTGTAGCCTTGATGTCTAAATGGTTCCATGAATTCATGAAATACTGTTGTTGACATCGCAACATTAAGCTTCTCTATTATTTTTTATTCAAAATACATCCAATAACAACTTTTAGGAGAAGCTGACGCTCATATTTATGACCCAACATGGAATTTGTATCAGAGAAATGTGATCAAATGTATCTCTACATCCACTACTCACACTAACTCTCCAGTAAGCCGTCTCATCAACTTTATCCAACATTTCAAAGAATAAACATTAAAAATGGTGGCTTACTGTTATATATTATCTCTGTGTAAGACTTATGAAGCGTGAGCTGAGAAAGGCTCCAGACTCAGGTATAAATTCATAGTCAAATGTTTCATTATTTCTTTCATTTGAACATATTCTGTCACAGCTGATTGTGGAACAACGTGTGATTATTGTGCAGGAAATAAATGCTCTTAACTCTTCCATCACAAAAACCATCCCTTTACTTTTCTAAGTAAGCACACTACAGTATGTGATTGCAAAAACATTCCATTAGCGCACACTGAAGATGAGGATGGGGATAAAATCATCTGGATTGTTCTTTGACCTGTAGCCACATTAGTCTCCCAATAAGTTGAACAATCTTCTTCCTGTGTCCCTGTGCATTGTGTGAGTACTTTTCCAGCCTGTACTTTTGTGACAAAGAAACTAAATCACTACAGTTACTATATAGGAATATAAAATAAAATCTGGTTATGGTTTTAGGTCAATGTTTAAAGTCACAGCTATGAGTTTATTAATACTATTAAATGTTGATATCATATAATTAACAGCCTGTAGAGGGCAGTATATCCCAGCTACACCCATCCCCTGCAGAGTGGAAGAGCACAAGCACTCACACATCACAAAGCCTTGAGGGGAAAACACTTGGTCTCACAATCTGTTGATGTCGGGGGGAAACATGAAAAACGGGTCAGATCACAGGGAAAAAGCCAAATGGGCGACATGATGAGGATGTTTGTTTGTGTGTGTGTGTGTTTGTGTGCGTGCAGGGTGTTTTTATCAAGGCGTTAATGGTCCATGATGCGGAGGTTGCCGGATACGATTTTGTTTTCCAGCATGGAGCCGGCTGGAATATCAATCCGATCTCCGTGGTTGGCGATGATAATGACAGTGCCCTGTGAGGAGGAAGAGTGATGAGGTTTGTTTATGTTTGTAATAGAGAGAAAGGGCGACAGGACGACACTCTCACACTGGGATTTAATTAAAGCCATAAATCAATGAGAGCTACCTGCCAGCAGGGCCGTTCAATCTAACACAGAATGCTTCTGTTTCATCCTTTTCTACATCCTTGTTCAATTTAAGGCTGGAAATAACAAATAACATGTACACTGGTTTTACTCTTAATTAAGTATTTATTATTTCATTTATTGACCTTTGTTACACTTCGAGCCTCTTCCAAGGCCGAGTAAAAACACACGTCACTGAAAGATGTCCTGATAAACAATGTAACTAACTTTTTTCTCTTAGTATGTCAAACTTTTAAAAAAAAACATATTTACCTTGACGGAAACGTTTTTCCCCAAGGTGACGTCTCCCGACACAGTCAGATGGTCGAGCTCCAACATGTCAGGGATGCTCTCGAAGCGAGTCAGATACTCCTGAACCTGAACACATACGGACAGGAAGGTTTTTATAAACGTTTTACTGTCAGTGGGTGACACCTTTAGGGATCTGTTTGAATGAATTCATCCCTATTCATCCCTTGGGAAAACATTTATATTTACTTTATCTGATTTTCAGGTTTTATTTAGATCAAATCTAATCCAATGCTACACATACAACAACACATTTAAATATGTTATTTTGAATACCAGAAATGTAACCTGTAATTTGTCATACAGTACAGATATTAGTTAGTTACCAAACTGAATTAGAAAATGAACTTGAGAAAGGATTCATCCATGGGACTGACTGAAGGAAAAATTAAGTTGAAAAAAAATCAATTTAAGGTATTGCTTTTCCAAAAAGACACGTTTTAAACACAACCTGTTGATGCTTTGTGCTAATGGTAATCTTCTCCACCAGATCCACCTTTATCAACTTACACATTCTTGTAGGAAAACGAGAAAATTGCATTTATTATTTGTCATTTGGATGAACCAGCTCTTTCATTTTTCTACCGAGCCAAGGTTGTTTTAAAAAAAAAAGGTCCCTGTCAATAAAGAGTGCCCCATTCTCTTCTATATAACCACAGCTGCCTGCTATAGTTACATTTGTGAAGGAGCTGCCCAGTTTGACGTGCGGCGTTGTTGGGAACTCTCTCTTGGGGCTCATTGTGAGCGAGCCGGCGTCCAGGCTGTACAGGTTGGACATGACCAGCAGCAGGTCTGATGTGGTCTTGACGGGCAGGAAGCGGCTTCGAGGTACGTTGATGCCCAGGGCGTTGTCGAAGCATTTGATGGCCGCTCCGACAGCCGTCTCCAACTGGACAACGTTCAGTCCTCCATCAAGCGTCTGATGACAAACAACAGGAGAGAGGAACAGGGGCGTTTTGGTTATTGTGCGAAAACAGTGTCACGTCTCAAACTAAGAGGAAGTTTCTTCACTGTCTTCCTTCTCTGAATCTCTCGATACATTAATGAGCCACAAGGAGGAAAAATACCCCACACCTCATTCAACACAACCTTTCTTTGAAAAGAAAACAGCAGGACAATTTGCAAATGTAACCTCTACATTTTGGAAGCCATTAAACATTCTGGCATTATCTGGAAGCAATGATTATAGTTTCATTGTTACACTGTAGAACAGAACAGACATGTCATCTAGGCCGGTACAATACAGCTCATGTGCTATTTGTAGTTCACGTTCAGTCAAAGGTTACTATCCCGATAGTCCAGAGCAGGAGGAGAGGCTGGAGATAGAACCCCAGCATGAGATCAAATGACCTCAGGTTCATACCAATATCATCTCAGGGAGAATTTTAAAAAACATTGTCTTATATATGACATAAATACAAAGCACATTTACATACAAACCAATGTAGAAAACAAGGGAAAAAACAAAGTGGGGAAGTGCACAAAGTATTTCATATTTATGTCATTTCAGTGCTCATATATTTGAACCAGTTTGACGAAAACCTACAGAATTTACCTTAAAGACGGGGTCTATTGGAAAGTCTGTCTGTTGGTTTGCTATTGTAGTCCTCACTGAAATACCTCACTTTCTTGAGGTAGTCAGAATTACTCTGATAAACACTTGACCTTTCCTCTCGTGCAATCACCTGGTGAAACTTCTGATTTTGACCAAGGTAAACAAAAGAACAAACAAATACCTCCCACATTGAGGAAGTCTCCTTCATCCTGAGTTTGTGTTTAATTCTAATCAGTAAATGTAGGTATGCTAAAAGGCTAAACTAAGTTTCACCTGCTAAACATCAGCATGATAGCACTAAGCATTACTCCGTCTCAGAGCAGCCACACCGAGCTTCTTCACCCTCATGCTCAAGTTTAGGAAGCGCTCATTTTTTCCTTAAACGGAGAAGTTGAACACTGTGAGCTAAAATTAGACTCTGGAAGGATTCCCATGACAACAGTGATATAACAACATATTATACCAGGTCACAGGTATAACTATCAGAGAGAGTTAACATTCCACACTTTCTGGAGGCTTTTATCTTAAGTGCCTCTTTTTTAACTGAAGTGCACACAGTTTCACAATCATCCTTTGACTCTCCAAGTTTAGTGACACACTCGTACCTTAATGGGACCGCACACTTATGTAAAGCCACACACAACTCGTCACTAGTGACATAACACTTGCGATGTCATGGTGCAATCTGTAACCTGGGGCTGGAAAATTACAACTAAAGGCCAAGAAAAGCAAAGATGATTGTGCAGGGAATTCATTACGCTGGCGACCTACCCTTCCACTTTTGTGTGTGTGTGTGTGTGTGTTGTGCCCCCGAGTGAAGACAACCAAAATAACATCTAGTCAGATCTGTTGTCTACTCTGCTTTATAAATGACCAAGACCTTTGGTAAAGGATAAACATGGAGCCTCATGCTGCATCATGCTGATGCTGATCCTGTTGGTGATTGGCCCAATCTACAATAACTAGTAGTCCTGAGAGAAAGCTCTCAAAATCTTTACATCATGTTACTACATGATTGAAGGGAAAACAAGCTTGGTTTGGTTTACTCTGCTGCTGACATAACAGAGATAAGACTTGTTTGTTGTCCTGATGGAGGCCGTTTGATGAAAGCTGTTTTAATCAGGCTTAGTCACCAAAATCTTTGTAATGTTGCAGTGAGTGTTTCCACCACATGGTAACAGATGCAAATCCTTAGAAGTTACTTTTTCATAAGTCTCTTCTGCAACTAATCCAACATCTGAGTAATTAAGTTGGTTATGTCAACATGTGTTTTGTTCTGTATTTCACTGAACTAAAGCTAACTGTACGTAAAGCCAGCTACTTCTTCTATGCCTCATGGGTGTTCATACTGTTTTCATCATTTTCCCTTCACTGTTGCCCCTCTACTCACCTTGGGGTTGACTATGATCTCCAGATCCATCGCTTTCTGCTCCTGCAGCCTCTTGATCGCGGGCAGCGAGAGCCACAGGTTGTTGGTGTTGAAGATCTTGAACTTTGAAACTGATTTGAATTCGTCCACATGGGACTTGGGGACCTGTGCGATCTCCAGCAGACGCAGTTTTCCGTCATACTGGATCAGCGTGCCACCCTGAAAATCAACGAGTCAGCGATTTTAAAACTCATTCAGTGTGTGTGAGTGATTGACTTTACAACTTAGCACAATATATTACAATTGTATTTGAGAAATAATGATTTCCTAAAGGGGGGTTATTCATTCAGTTAAAGGTACTGCAAGAAAAACTATACTCAACTGCATAATGAACAAAATAAGGGATCATAAATGTGTCATTTTTTACAACCATAGCAATGTTAAATTAAGTATAATCTCCAATTGTTCTCAGTTTGAATCTCTTTGTTTACAACGTATGGTAAACGCATCACCACTATACTGTTATTTGTTTTGATTGCGTTTATGTAAAGATGTCTTCTGTCTGCAATAAAACACTGTTCTATAAACCAAACACACGTACCTCAAATCTTGTAAACATAAAACATCACAAACTAAAACTTGTTTTCAACAGATCCTACCTTGACGTCTGCCCGTGTCTTATCAGTCACCTCCATGATGAACTCGCAGCGCTTGCCATTGGGCTGGCTGACCAGGTGGTGCAGGATGTGGAGGTCCACGGTGGCTCCCAGGTTGTCGATGTTGGACACAAAGATGTACTCTTTGCCCTGCGCGATCAGCTGGTCCAACAGGCCCGAGTTGTAGAAGCTGGCGTAGATGTCGCCGTGCCCTGGAGGATACCAGCCTTCGGCGCTCTGCCCGTTCATGCTCAAGGTGGTGGACACAGGGAGAAGGGACTCTTTGTTGACACGAGGGTACCTGGACAGTAGGAGGAAAATGATCAGCCATTATGTTAACAGAATTTCTGCTAGATGATAACTTAATAACATAATTAATTTTCTGATTACACTCAAAAGACTTTTTGAATTTCCAGAGAATTTAACACCACCATCTATACATTGATAAAAGATAAGAGTTAATATTGGGGTTTTTGAGCAAAGGGGCCGATTCTGACCTTTGTCCAATATCTATTCTTCATGTAGCACTGGTTTTTATCATGTAGCCGATTTGACATGATTTAATTTTGGATCAGGCACACAAAAAGGCTACAGCACAGATTTAACAACGCGCTCTATGCCAACGTAACACTGCCGTTCTTCTCCAGATTCTTCCTCTTCACTGGCGACTTGGACTCTACAAATGCCCATCCAAGAAGACAGATTCAGACCGCGCGGGGAACTGTGGATGCCCTCCACCATATCATGAGATGATCGTGGGTTTGGATGACAGAGGAAGTCATGAATGGAGTCATGATTCAACTTAAAAGGTGTGCCGCAATGTGATTCTGACGCTGCAGCCGCTACGATCTCCTCCAACTCCCCAAGTAAATATCAGACTCTTAAGCTATTGAAATATTCATCAGCAAGTTGCTAGCTTTCTCCATCTGGTATTTGGTACCAATGATAAGGTTATTTATGCTTCGAAAACAGATCAATATTTTAATTAAAATGATTTCTAATTAGAGCAGGGGGTCTGAACCAAAACACAAATTTACAGGTGATCTTATTATTTAATATGGAAACAAATCAGCTTAAGCATATATATAGAAGTATATAATTCTACGTAAGTAAAATAACACACTGACTCATAATAGTCACCCACTGCAGAGCTGTGAATCTCACTCTCGACATGTTAATAGGGAAAACAGGCATCATAGGTAAAGCCAGGGAAACTTTGCAAGCAAATAGCCTGCCAGGTGCCATGTAAATTTCTTCTTCTCTTATCACTACAGGACTTCAAACAACCTCGTCAGGAGGTATAAGTTTTTCCAAGAAGGCAAATGAGGCAACAAGCCAAAGAGCCATCAAGGTTTTCTGCATTAAAACTGATCAAAGGGTTTGTAAGAAGGATCTGCGTCAGGCTGAGTTACCAAGCCCGTAATAAGGAAGAGATAGGGGCGGGTACCCGGCTCAGGTTTTGGCAGTTTGAGGATACTTCAGAGCACAAATGAGCTGGTCAGGTGAGAGGAGCCGCACAGTCCAAGAGTTTTTAATTGAGGTTTAATTCCAGCCAACGCTTCTGTGAAGATGTTTCAGATAAGTGGATTTGATGTGCAGTCGCAGACTTCAAAGGTTTGGTGTCATCTCTGACCCCAAATCTGTGAAACATTTGATCCAAGAAAAGGAAAAAACAAAACGTTCTGCCTCAGAAGGAACCGTTCTTACATCGTTATGTCAAAAGTTTAAAAGTCCAATTTGAGTCTTACACAGACCTAAGCAGTGAGTTTTTTCTCTTTGTAATTCCTCCTTTAACACTGTTTTCAAATATGCACTCCTGAAAATATCAAGATTGTTCAGGAGGACTGAGGGAAAAAAAGACAGGTAGTAGGCGGATGAAGCAACAGAGTCCGATATGCGACACTTTAATGAGAACACTGCCTTTACATCAATGCTGTAAGTCTTTCAAAAGAATCACAATATCAACTAAAGAACGAAGAAGAACATACTGGTGAATAGAAAACGCAATGCAGATGTAAAATTATGTGCACGGAGATCGTAGCGGTCACATGTATACAGTCTATGCTCCGTAAACTGGTCACAAGACATTATCGTCACCACCCCCTCCCACTCGATCAAGGTGAATTCTAATGATTACATCTTGGTGCTTTCTCACTTCAGCCAACTCAGATTTGCTTGCTTGGGATCAATTGTGGCATCAGAGTGGCAGTGAAAGGATCTGCTCAAACTGATACGCATGTTTTATGTATTAGTAAAGCGTCTCGAGATAACACACAGTGTTGGTAAAACAAAACACAGAGTCAACGGTTGAGGGGACAAATTCAGGGTCAAAGACAATACATAACCATAGATTTTTATTTACCAATAAACCCCTGTGTCATTAGTGTGTTTTCTTACCTGCTCTGGTTAAAGGTGTGGATCTTGACACGGTGGTGTGTGTACTTCTGCAGGATCTTCTTTGTGTCTTCATCTGTGTTGAAAGAGTTCATGAGGACCAGGGGCACGTCGGTGTTGTATGTCTTGTTCAGGTGCTGAGGAACATAAAAAAAAAAAAAAAAAGCTTTAGCATTATTTATACAGATTATTACATTTGTTTCTATATTTGTATTATGCTTAATTGATACCGCCTGTAGTGTTAATATATGAAGATAATCATAGTTGATAGAAATAAGAATTATTGTTGAATGTTGATAGCAGCAAACTTTTTATTGTTGAGTTTATCTTTAAATACATGTGACAGCTTTTTACTTTGTTTTATGAAAGTGGGGATATGTTTTGACGCTTAGAGTTAACAAAATATATATTTGAATTCCTCGATCATTTAACCACAAAATGAGTACTAAGAAGAACAACACAAGAGGCAGTTTCCTGACTTTCTCTCTGTTACTTGATCATGTGATTAGACTGAATACAAAGCAGGAAAGTAGTGCCCCGGGAGCAATGGAAGTCTTTTTTTAAACCAAGATAAGAGAAAGTTAAAGTTAATAGAAAAGAGGGGTGAGAAATCAAATATAAATCAGGAAGACGACGGGGGTAAGAACCAAAAGGGTGGAATTTCAAGCCAGTGACAAAAATCAAGAGATTATGAGACCCTAAAAAACTCCTCTGAGAAAACATTTTGCCTTGAATAAAGCAGGATGGACGTTAGCTGGCCTTCACTTCTCATTAAGAATGCTTCAACAAGCTGTTCAGCTATGTGACGGTGTTTATCCTGCGCACACCTTTGTGTGGAAAACTAAGAACACTTCAGGATGTTGAAGAGCTCTGTAAACACATTTTTCACTCGTCAACCTCAAACACACATTCTAAACACACTTAAGGGTCGTTAAAATTAACACAAGCCCAAACCTTTCTTAAACAAATTACAAAGATGGACGTCACGAGCAGGTTATTTGATTATAAACTGTAGTGCCGACCATCTCTGTCTCATGTGCTGCAGAAACCGCACTACTAAGTGAACTATGGAGACAGAGCACTTTCTTCTGGATGTTCAACATGATGACACAACGTTTAATTTCATCACAGATCAGAAAACATAGACAGCATAACCGATACAGACGTGATAGCACCATAAAGGCTGTTCATCACTCAATAATGAAGAGCGAACGATAAAACTGCAGGGGTAACTTCTTCCCCTGTATTTGTCAGGCGCATCATTTGTTAAAGTGCAACAAGCCAGGGATCAAACTGTCAGTTAAACAAGTCTACAAAAGGGTTTTAATAGTCTGATGTTTCAGCCTGTTTTTATGCAGCAAATCAAGCTTAATTATATTATTATATTCTTCAGTTACCATGGACACCATGGATTAGCTAGATGAAGGAGAAATGCTCAACCCCCAATTTTTTTCAAGAACCTAAAATGACTCAAAGTTCAATACATAAGGACAGCCGCAAAAGCACGCTATTTTAATTGTTCGTAATACACCTGTAAATTCTCTGGAATCATTTTTTTATTGGGTGAAAATTTACCTTAAAATCAATCTGACTTATTCAGATATCTTGTCATTTTGAACCAATTTGAAAACCAATATATATATTTAGTTTAATACTGCAAATGGAAATCACATGTTAACAACACCCAGTGAGTTTTTGTTCTTTTTTTATTAAAGACTAATAAAAAAATGTGATCTAAACTTCTGCTGATTAATCTAATTGAATCAGATGATCAACACACATCGACTGAATCTCTAGTTCTAAAGAATGAATTTTAAAATAACCTCAAACAGCCAGTAGATCATCACTATGAGTAAGTTTAAAAAGCAAGCTCATCTGAAAATGTATAGACATAATTGAAAGAAAAGAGTGCTTCAATATTACAAGCTTTTCAACGTTTTTGGCTACACCCAAAGGTCGGGATATCTGGAAAAGTTCTCACCTCATTATTTAAGAACTGTTCCAGATAGCTGATCTTAAAATTGCTCTGTACCTTTAAGACACCCTGTTCAAGGTCTTGCATCCAAGGCTAAAAACTGCCACCTCATGAACAGGTTTCAGGGAGAAAGCAGTTCAATCTTCAGCAGCCAGGGGGCGCCTTTTCAATCTTACACTTCGAGCTCAAATAAAAAATGTACAGCTCTCTGAAACAGAAGTGTTCCAAATAAATGTGCATGGAGGCAGTCCGGCAGCTAAAGGGTTATGGATACGTGAGTGTGTGTGGCTGTGCAGGTGCGTCTATAGGATCCATTTTCTCACTTCTAAATAGGCCAATTCAGTCAGTAAGTAATCTGACCAGACCCGAGCAGAAAAATGTGGAGCGGCGTCTCGGACACAGAGAGCAGTGTGTCAGCAGGAGAGGAGCGTCCCATGGGGATGTTATGAAACGCAAACACTAGGTAGCCACACATCCCCCCACGTAACCTCAATTACACAACCCTGTACACTCCATCCTCTGGCATCATCATCTCAAGGCAGATTTTGCGATACTGAAGCTGCCCTAAAACTTTACTCTGTTCATTTACTCTCTGAAATGTATCCCAAAAACTTTTCAAAAACTGCCATTATTTCTAAACTTCAGAACATGAATGAACCAAGGTGAATGAACACATTCACTGTTAATATGGTACATACATGCACTCTTTTTTTTTTAAATGATCTTGATGTATGATCAGGCACAAAAATCTACACACACACACATGTTCAGACCCACTCCTCTCCTCCTGCACACAGCCTCCTCTGTTTCCTTGCCAACTCCTGCAGACCTGCCCGCCTGCAACAGATCCTTTTTCACTACAACTCACCACAGGCACACTACATATACATCACACTGACTGAACTCCTCTCAAAAGACCTTCAGTCCCTAAAAAAACCCCAAATAAACAAATAACAACAACTAATGTCTTTCCCCCTGCCCCTCAGATACATAAAGTATAAAGGAGCTTGATCCTGGAGGAATCATTTTGCATGCAGCTTTAACATGTTTTCAAATGTTGCTGACAAAAAGGCAGTGGTGGTTTTGTTTCACCCCCTAAATCCTCTGAAAAATAAATAGTTTCAGTCTTTTATATCCTGCTGCGATAAATAAATAAGTCTAACTTCCCATCTTGAGACTACCAGAACTCAATTCAAAAGCAGACTGAGACACAGACATTATTCAAACATCACTACATCATAGCAAAACAGCACAGCAGAGGTTTGTATTGCATCATATGGTAAATCACTTCCTGCTCCCCTGTCCCACCCATTCTCACATTACAGACATTCTTTCCTTCCTTCAGTTCTCTTGCTGTGAACTCCACACCTCTGCTCTGCGTAGATCAAAATATGACTTTCAATCCTGCTGCCAAAACTCAACCACAGTAGTGTTTCTTAAAGAAGTGCTGTTCGCAGTGCAATGTGAGGAACCCACGAAGCGTACACACTGTGAAGCCTTCCTGAACAGCAGCAGGCAATTCTGTGACACCTCTATCTATTCGTCAACACAATGACATTTTATATATTTCTGAGTCATGTCTCTACATTGTTCATCAATACAGAATTTTACCGTCATTCCACATATCTCGCATTGTATGGTGATATTAAGCTGCGATTCCAAACCTTAGTGTTGATAAACCCCCCAAGAAAAGAAAAATGAACTATTGTTCTTTGAAGAATGAAGCTGATGTTAAAATAGAAGCGCATGTGTACAATAGTAGAAGGTACAAGTCATCTTTCACTCATCCTTCAACAGGCACACAATAACAACGTGATTATCATGTAAATGTTTCTGGAAACCTGTCCCATTGATCTAAAAAAAGCACATGTTTATAGATTGATTTAACTGTACACTATAATTATAAGGTTAACAGATTTACTGATGTCATTCACTCTCTCTGATGTCTTGTAGTTGTTTGATTTATGGAGGTTGCTGACAGACAGGTTGAGCTAATTGCACAATGGTGACCAGGGAACAGTCAGTGCCCAGACTAGAGGGCTGGTGTTCACACTGCTAGCAGAAGAAGACGAGGTTTTCAAGCTCATGGCGGGGCCAACTGAAGTTGAAGCATCAGAGAATGTTGTATCCATGTGATTTACATCAGCCTGCACTGAAGAGGGCAGGTTTACAGCGCTGTCAGCCATGGGTTTGACTGTGCCATGGACAATACCCAGAAAGACATCCACAATGATTCTTTTAAAAAATCCTTAACTCTTTTTTTTTTTTTCTCTTTCATTTTGGTGAGCAGCTGTAAGGTTGGCAAATTAAAGGACAACATGTAACGATCAACAAAAACCCATTTTCTGACAATAGAAATACTTAGAAACAGTTGGCTTAGTTGGCTTTCCCCCGCCAAACTTTTTTTACACACTAGAATCTCTTCTTCAGAGCTGCTGAACAACAACCCTTCAAGGTTGGGTGATATTGTTTGTCATATGTTCTTTCAAGGCCTTGAAGTGAGGCATTCATAGGCTTTCTGTACCTCTATCTGCTGCACAGTGAGGTCCAAGAAGGTGTTCTCGTTGCGGACGCTGATCAGGCTCTTGGGGCCCTTACATCCCATGCTGGTCCCCAGGCCTCCGTTCAGCTTCACCACCACTAGTTTGTTGAGGCAGTCAGCGACGTTGTCCGGCAGACCTCTGGCCGCAATCTTATCATAGGGCTGGATCTGAAGGAAAAGAGATGAGGCAGAGCCAGAGGGTCAGACGAACAGCAGGTGAACCACTAAATAGTTCTTAAAATCATCCCCTCAACTGTGTCTTTAAGTTTTACTGCAATTTATCCTTTCACTACAAAGTGTAATCGTAGTGTTTCTGCACACTA
This sequence comes from Labrus bergylta, assembly GCF_963930695.1. Lineage (NCBI taxonomy): Eukaryota > Metazoa > Chordata > Actinopteri > Labriformes > Labridae > Labrus > Labrus bergylta. Next base: position 15,623,487 of record NC_089204.1, on the reverse strand, counting down.
AATCAACAGTGATGTCAAGTTATTTTTTTAGTCCTTGCAGCTGTAAAAAAAAAGTGACGGTAACTGCTTTATGTATGGACTCATTCATTTCTATATTGGCAATGTAATGGGCTAAACTGAAGCGGACAAGTGAAAATATCACAAACCATTGACTTCTACTGCAGCGAAAAGCTTTTTCAAAACTAGAAAGGAAATGTTAAATGCATGAATTAAAAAAACAGAGAAGACACATGATACATTATGTTTCACGTGTTTGCATCAATGGTGTAGATAATAGACGTAAAAATGAATGAATGTACACAGCCTGCTTTAAAAGTGGTCTTTAGCACTTCTGCTGTATGGTATGTGTGTGTGCAAGTGTGTGTGTGTCTGTGAAGCCCCATTTCGCAGTCGATACTACAGCTCTCACATCAGCATATTCACAGATCATGTATTGACGTCTTTTATTATCTCCCACAGAGCAGAAAGGAGTGAAGGGAGGATATGAAAGAGGATGTGATGATTACAGCATGAACTACAGTGAACCAAAGGATAGTTCCTGATACAAATTCTTTAAAAAACATGTATTGAAAGTTAACATCGAACTCAAAGTGTTGCAGCAGCAGAAATTGCTTCCCCACTGGTGGTGTGCTTCTTAAAGTTTCTTTTGTTTGAATGACTCCGTTCTTTCAGGAGGAATTTTTGGAATCATATAAAAAAAAAAAACTCGGAGCAACGTGCAGAGGCATCCAGGGACAGCAAATACTAACCAGATGTTACAACAGCTTTTTGTTGTTAGGAGTATGTCACTGCTCAAAGCTAGCTCTGCAATGAATTTGCTTGTGTTCTTAAAGGAGATTTTTAGCTGATGTGTGTGCGTTTGGTGTGTGTGTGTGTGTGTGTGTGAGTGTGTGTGTGTGTGTAAGCAGCAAAAACAGATCCTGTGTCCTTTCCTGCTAAAAGCACAGAAATGCCTACCAATGACAGCGGACACACAGCAGACCTTCTGATGGAAACAGACGGTCTCTCCTATGACGTTTACCATCCCCCCCTCTACTCACAACTCCTCATCCCTTCACCTCACATGACATGTAGTCTGAAGTTACAAATACAACGGGCAACCTGGATACAGCTGCTGTTTTATGTCTGTCCTTCAGATAGAAACATTCTTCACGGAGGACAATGACGTTTCATGGTCAAAAGGTTTTACACATAACTTTCAGGAAAGGTATGCTGAATGATGACGAACACTATTAACGAATAACACAGTCTTGACTTATTCAAATCCCTGCAGTCATTGGAAAATGAAAAAGATTATAGAGTGACTAAAGAGGTAACAGAGGTGTATTTGTTGTTAAATTGTACAAAATGTCTTACAGCTGGGATCCACATCCCCCCCCCTGTACCCCCAAAGTTAAACTACTTCCATTTGTAGAAGTTCATTGCTTTTTTTTTTCTTGGCAAAACATATGCCTTTTGTGTGTAGCTAGCCACTCCAGCCACATTAACACAACACTGAGTGGTCTGCAGGGAACAACAGATGTTGCAGTATAATTTTTCTTTCCACATACTCATTCATATACCTAGACTTGAGTATTGGCAGACACAGAGTACTCATCCAAAGCTGTGAAGTGTTGTGAAGATTCGCTCTTTTTTTTTTTTTTCCATGAAGCTATAATCAAAAATACTGACTGAAAACACTGATTTTCTTTTGGACTTATTTACAACTTGGGACTATTTGCAAGTTTGACCATACCTGTCATCATGGCACTTATCAGGCTTTTGGTCTGCAAATCTATATGGGTGTTGTCCACATTTTTCAAACCAACCAATGAAAATCATTTGATTGATTATAAAACATTTTGGTGCATGGGCACATTACACATTGCTAGCACTGCTCTACTGTAAGATGAATATGTGACTAAAAGGTGTTCTTTGTATTGGTCAAAAACAGGAGTTGCTAGTGGCAGCAATATTTTCTATGTAGGGTTTTATTTTGGAGAAAAAGAACAAGTCATTGGACATTTCTGATACTGTCATCAGTTTTGGTACAGCTCTAGAGAACTAAACAAACATTGTGCTTAGTAATAGTTGTATTATTTTTAATTCTTTGAAATCAGTTTTGGTGCAAACTTATCCATACTACTTTTACTTTTGACTTTGACAGATAGCTGCTGTACCTTGGAGGATATTTTACCTCAAGATAACAGAGCCAGGCAATGAGTATAGTTTTGGATTGACAAAGACACACACCAGGAGGGATTCAAAATGTTTTACAAATAAAATATGGTTTGTACAGAAAAGTAATCAGTATCAGTGGAGCGGAGAAGATGTCCGCATGACTGGCGACAAACTATACTGTCATCACATTTCAGTAGAAGAATTGCACAATATGTTACTCTGTTGACTAACGTTGGTAATGGAATATGTACTCTGGCCTCTGGCTTAAAGTTTTTTCTGTTGTGTGATGGATATCTACTAAAGCAGAGCTTATAAAGAGGGGCTGCCTGACAGTCACATAAGATACAAGAGAAAATGTGTGTATATAAAACAAACACCTGCATTTTATTCATAAACATCCTTACATGATATACATTTACATGATAATAATGAGAAATGTGTAGGGTTGGTCTCAAATAAACCTTATTATCGAGGAGTTTGTCCTCGATAATAAGAGAGAAGAGGACTACATTCTGTCCTTTCGAAATTCTAATGGTTCCCTGAAAAAATCAGCACATCATTTGAGCTGCGGTAAACCCCTTTCCTTGGACATGTAATGCCACAGCATCATTACAATTCAGAAAATGTTAGTAAAACTGTAAGATTAAACACCAATAAAGGGTTATGTACAAGAACACCATGTATCATAATTAAGTCTTCATGCTGTCAATGTAACTGACAGAGCAGGCCAAACCAGTGACCCATCAGACTGCATGAGTCAGTTCAAAACCACGTTTAAATCCAGCACACACACACACGTACATGCACACCTCCTTTTCACACGTATCCAACCCTTCCAGTTTCTGTTTTGTCTGCTGGAAGAACAACATTCCTGCAAGGAAGCTTAAGTTTTCAGTTACCAGTGTAACAGAGCTAAGTAATCATTATAAATGTCTAGTTTCCTACACTACAGTATACTTTGTTAATCTCGTGCAACCGCAGGTCTGATATATAAAGCTAACAGGAAAGTTTAAACTAGTGCAGTTTCTTGAGCGGCCACTTGGGGTTAGGTAAAAAGGGAGTCAAATTAAAGTTAAAGTTCATATACAAAAGATAACCTTAACAATAAAATGAAACACTTTACAGCCTGGTACAAAAATAGTTTGGATTTTATAACTATTCCTCAAATCATATATTTATTTGGACCATCCACCCTCTCCTCTCCAAGTATTGCCTCTCCTGATTAAAAAAAGAAGAGGTAAAAATATACCAATAAATGATTACTGCAGCAGGTCAACCTGTCATTTTCACTAGCTGTGGAAGCTAGTGGTCAATCTGAGTCAAAACTGGCTTTATAGACCAAAAAGCTACTGAATAATTCATTTGGATGGGAGAGATTCTAAATCCAGAGGCTGTCTTAAACTGTGAATCTAAAAAAAAGAAGTTCAGTTTACTTTCTTATCTTCTATTTCTTGAACTCTCACACAAGCCTGTATGCTCTTTACTGTGTTTCTCCTGTCATTTTCTCTCTAACTTACACTCATCCCTCCACATCTCCTCTTTGCCTCAGTCTCTCTTTACGTAACTCTCAATTTTGCTCTCCATTCATCTTTCCCTCTGCCTTTCTCCGTCTGTTATCTTCTCTCTCTCCCTCTTTCACTCTCTAGCATTTGAGTCTGTAAAAATTAATGAGGCAGCCCAGAATTTGGGAGTGAAGCAGCTGCTGCAGTCTAGAGAGGAAAAAGACAGGCTTTGTTTCGGGGATGTGCGTGTTTGATTAAAGAGTCCGATGCCGGGACAAAAAGCAAGTGAGGGAGTTTTGTCAATGTTCAGTGAGACAGAAGTAGACGTGGACAACTAATGCACAACTACTCTGACAGGACCCAGACTGACTCTATGAGAGAGCAAAGTAATTAGAGAGGATAATAAGGTAATATCAAGAAATACAGGTTTCTTTTCTACTGACTCAGAATTCCTGCTCAGCAGGAGCCTGTAGAACAGGAGTGCAGCAGTGAAATGACAGTGTGCAGGAAATTTCTTTTTATGTGTTTCAATGTAAAAAATGTAGAAATTATACAGATCAATCTTTTTCATGAGGCTTTTTTATTTTATTTTAATGGCATTATTGATACTCAAAAAATCTGAGATTGTTATCAGAGCCGACAACAACAATCTTTTTGTTAAAATGAGTCTAATCTTTTTTTCATATCAGCTCTTACACTCCATGTCAATTCATTATTATTATTATATATCGCCGGCGTCTTTGTACGTCAGTCGGAAGCTCAGACAGTGTTTGGTATTTTACCTTGTTTTTTTCATGTTTTGATCATCAGCTTTTTACATTACACTTTTAGAATCCGATTATCTTATTGTAATGTATCTGTGAACCAAAAGTCTAAGCCATCAGACTCTGGGATCATTTCTGGGACGTCAGCGCAGTGGAGCGCACCCATGACACATCACAGGAGAACTACAAGATCCCGCGGGAATAAAGAGAAAAACATGCAAACAACATGTTGCTTTGTCTTTCTGAGGATGAATTGTTGTTAATTTGTTGCCTGTTTTGACGTAATGTTGACAAAGTGATGAAAAATACGATCGCGAGTCCGTATATTGTGTTTTATTTTGAAATTGACCGGATGCTCTGTGCGTTTCCTTGTCTCACTTCCTGTCCGGTCTGTCATATTCTGTCCAGCGTGACGCGTGCCTGCAGCGTACTCCGGCGAAAATAGACTCGCTGCATATTTGAAACGGAGCAGAGCGCAGTGCCGCCGGTGTCTCGCGCCGGAGACGGACCGCAGCGCGCGCTGTGTGAACACAATGATAGACTAGAGTGGCAGCTAAGTACAACGTAGTGTGCGGCGCTGACGGACCGCGGCGCGCACAGAGTATGTGTGAATTGGCAGTAAATCATACAAAGTATAATTTCCACCTCACGCCTCTGTCGATCTCAATCTCGATCAAGGTTCACGCAGTTCCACCACACCTGTGAGAATCTCACAAAGGTTTCACCGTGACCCAAAAACACAAAAACCTGCCTACCGCTGGGTCGTTTCTCCAGTTTTGAAGTACAGGTTCTTAAAGTATGGACGGCACACCCTTTGTTAATTATCTTGGCATATCGCCCTCTTAAACCTGTTAACATCTTTTTTCCTCAATTTGCAGACCTCTTGTCTCAGATAATGTCAAAATATGACAGCGTGCTGATTCTTGGTGATTTTAATATCCATGTGCGCTGTCCTTCCAAACCACTGGTTGGTGAATTTCTTAATTTAATTGAAACTTTTAATTTCACACAGCATGTAACTGGTCCCACCCATAAACTTGGGCACACACTTGGTTATTTTTGACAACTGGTTGTCCTGTTTTTAATATGGAAATAATTGACCCTCACCTCTCAGATCACAGTGTAATTATGTTTAATGTTTCTCGACCTGTTTCTCAGTCAACTGTTCTCCTTCCTGTTCTCTGCTCTCGCCACATTAACTCCTCTACTGCTAGTATTTTTTCAACAGCCCTCATAGCTGCCCCAAACATTCACATCATTGAGGCCTCACCTCCCGAGCTCCGCACAGAGGAACTCACTACCTTATTTAATTCCACCTGCTCCTCCATTCTAGAGGCCATTGCTCCCTTTAAATCAAAAAAAAAAAAAAAAATCTCAACCTTGGCTCACTGACACAACTAGAGCCTTAAGGAGCGATTGTCGTAAAAGCGGAAATGGACGCAGGATAAGCTCCAGATTTCCTATGATATCTTAAAGGACCAGCTGTTAAGGTACCAGCAAGCACTTAAGGCAGCAAGAGCAAAACATTTCTCTGAAATATTTTAAAGAACTACCATAACATATAAATTATCTCATCTGTCCGTCTACCAGAATCACCCAAGGTGTGCCGTTAATGTGACAACTTCTTGAAATTCTTCACTGGTAAAATTGAAAGCATTCGCATGTTTCTGTCTCTCTTATTTGCTCCCCCTCACTCTCCCCTCACTTTAAGAAACTATTTTTTAACATGAAATCTACAACCTGCGACCTGAGTCCGCCTTACTAAAAGTCCATTATGACCTCCTCCTCACAGTCGATTCAGGAATTGATTTTAAGGTTGCATTGTTTGTTTTTAAAGCACTAGATGGCCTGGCACCCTCTTATATTACTGATCTACTCAGCCCCTACACAACAGTCAGGTCTGACCCTCTGTGGAATCTTTTAAGTCCCACCTCAAAACACACTTCTATACGTTGGCCTTTGAGTCCTAGTTAGGTTGCTTATACTTCTTACAAAATGTACTTCAATCAAATGTCTTAATATTATTGTCTAATTATATTGTTAGTATTCTGTGTGCATCTGTGTAGGCAAACATGTATGTGTGAGTTTTGCCTTGTTATTTTTATTTTTGCTTTGTTTTTTAATCTGTATTGCTCTCTTGTCTCATGTACAGCACTTAGGTCAGCTGTTGCTGTTTTTAAATGTTCTTTATAAATAAATGTGATTGATTGATATATTTTAACTTCAGCAGGCATATTTTTGAGGGACACCAGCATGTCTTACAAAAGCACTACATGTTTCCAAACTTTGTTAAAAGCCACAGTTTTAGACCCTTCTCACAATCACACACAATGTTGTTATTTGCTGAAATTCTCAAATTACTTCACATATAAAATAGGTTTAGACAAAACCTATATTGCTATGTCTATAATGACTATATATGGTCATTGCTATGGTAACATATAAATTCACATTGAAGCTAACCATTACTACAGTCAAAACTGGTTCTTAAGGGTTAGTAAGGATATGCTTAATTATTTTCCCATTTAATGATTATACATTATTAATTGAAGATTGAAAGCTAATGGTAGCATCTATTTAAAAAACACATTTGCATGGCATGCCTTTAGTGTTGCTGTAGAAGTCATATTTTAGTTTAACAGCTTATAACTCACATCCAAACTAAGAGCTTGACCTATGATGCAAGGCTGAAAGTAGACATGACTTCAATTTTAACGTGTCATAGGTTTCAGAAACACTTATTTCATCATTTCCTGTCGCTTTCACTTTTAGTTCATCTGACTGACAAAGTGTTCAAAACATCTCTCTGGGTCACATCGGGCCATTTCCCCCTTCAGCGGCTCACCTCAAATCACTGCAGGGTTGACTGACCTCACAAATGGCTCTTCTCTTATAAAAATCAAGTCAAATCATGAGCCTTTAGACAAATGGTTTTCATTCGTAAACTAAAAATCACATTTTGAGATACAACGCAAGGTTACAATTTGCAAATGGTCACATATCAAACTGGTTTGAACGCTGTACAGGATACAGGTTTGCTGAGTGTTTAATCATGTGACACTGGGACTAATTTATGGAAGCTGATGTAGAACCAAAATTAAAACCATGTGCAACATATAATTAATCTAACGTTTTCTATATTAGTTTAATAACAACTTAAAACAGTTCACTAATCAAAGTATTATTGGTCGTGTGACTGGTGTACTTCAGGGAAAGACAGCGGCAGAGGCTGAAGAATCTGATAAGTTGAAAATGTAATTATTTTACTGTCCTAATAAAACTTAATAAATTATTCTGTGCTGTAGATCTCAGGCTTAGGCTTTGAGGAATTACAGTATGTCATTACATGGATGATCTCCAAGTCCACCAACAGTTAAACTGAAGGTTTCAGCACCACTGCTAACAGAGCGCAGATAAAAGTCTCTTCATCAAAATCCATACTTTGCCTCTCGTTTCTTCACTGTAAGATTTGACTTTTTCTAAGCATGTCTTCAATTTGATTTTACCCTTTACCAACTCACAGCTGCAGTGGTTCAGTTCTTTGTGAGTAATACTTTCTACCATAACAACAAAATAAAAACACGTCAATTCTTCTCTTACAGCCTCAGTGTAGAGAGGCAGTAAACAAGCATCCAGCTTTTACTTCACAGTGATTTAAAAATAAATACATCTGATTCATTTTATATTTCTCACTATGGTGTCTCTGCGCATGCAAGATTTTCTCCTAAGTAATGTCCCTTTCTCAAGGGCTTTATAATTTAAGCTCTAACAATATCTTTGGGAGATTTCTGCCTAAAGTCACTGTGAAAAGAAAGGAAGATCTTTCTCAGAGTTTGAAATTGAGAAGTCTGCGTCTTCAGACTGACTTTTCTTCAGTGCTGCCTGCCCCCTGCTTAACATTTTGACTGAAAATACATTTTGAGTTCAGGTTTATTGTCATTCCTCAAGATTAAATGGAATCAACTACTTGTGCACTTTTCATGTACTCTGAAGTTAACACAAAGCAGACAAACCTGTTGTTCAGGAAACAGTAGGAGAAGCCCTGAGGAAATCCCCTGGGACTAAAAACTAAAATGCTGCATAAATGTGGAAAGGAAATCCTGCTCAGAGAAACAATGCTGACTCTGCACTTGGATTGACTTTGTAAGTGCTACCCCCATAGTTTGCTCTGTAAATATTAAATGTACAGCCTACAAACGGTTTGTAATTGACTGGATCAGGATCAGGTTCCAATAGTCCCAGTTGATAAAAACCCTGATGCAAGAGTCAAGCCACTGACATGCTGATAAGGCAGCTTTGACTTGGAAAGTATTGACCTTTTATTTGGCTTAACTGATATTAACTCTTTACATAACATCAGTTTTGTTTGTAATAGTTCGAACAACAAAGGATAATGAATCACTCCACAGTCCACTCATGCTCTTATTATATCCAGACATTGACATTTGACGTGGTTAAAAGTTTGCCTGGCATTTGGTTATGAGCCTCACTATTTAAAACACTGTTGCCTTTTATATCAAAGTAGGGATCCCGGATTTCTATCTACAATCGTTGTGGCATATACTTTCTCCTGTTTAAAACCCATTCTGTTATAACTTTTTTTTTTCTTTATGATGTAGTATGTCAAATGAATCTGTTTCTGGAACATTATTATGAGAAGGATATTGATTGCTGTAACTGCTCCCTATGTGCAAAGAAAAGATTGACACAAATAAACCCAGAAATAGACATGTACATATAAAACAGGCGTGATAATAAAAACCCTGAGGGCTTGTAAAAGGAGCCCACCTTAAAACTAACAGCCTTTGCAAAGTCTTAAGTAGTTCATAAAGTCCACATCCACAGTGTAAGAAAATGAATAAGAATGGAATACAATTAGGCAGACACATATCCAAAGCTGTTGTCTCAGCCTCTTTCTGACCCCCAGAATAAAAACACACCAGTTACTCAAAAGTATAAAGATGCATTGTGCACGGTGCCAGATTTTCCTTCTGGTCGATGCACCATAATTGTAGCTATCAAGCATGTTAAGCTGACAAAATTGGAAAGTTAACAGACATTAATAAAAGGTAGAGAATACATGATAGTCAACCCAACACAATAAGGTAAGGTAAACATTTTCAATGAACAACCAAAAAGAGTTTTGAGCAGGCTGAGCATGTATTTTAGACGTTTATAATCGCTGTCAGTCACGGGTCTTTGATCCTGGGAAGGCCAAAATTGTCACTGATTTTAAAATTCCCTTCATTGTGCATTCAGTCCTAGTTTGATGTTAATTACTTTCTGGTGCATTCAGGCTAATTGTTCTCCTGACTAGACAACACAAAAGACATGCAGAACTACTCCCAAAGACAAAAGCTGTTGTATGGGCCATCAATCCAACACTTTTGATCTCTCTCTCTAAACAATGCCCACATTCTCTCATATTAAAACAAACACACAAAAACTCAACAAACAAGACTTACCGAGTCCTCTGGAGGTCTTTGTATCTTTGTCCACTCTACTGAAGGCCCTTTCACTTGCAGAAATCTGTGGAACAGGTTCTTGAACCCCTCAAAGTCTTTCCTGGACACCTGCAAAATAAAGATTTTGGCTGTAGGTTATTCATCCCAGAGGCAGACTCATATTTATCAACTCACTGATACATGACTGCCCAACCGTAGTCGTAATTCACAAAAAAAGTACTAATGGCTTCTCAAAGTGCACCTATTACTGACAAGGTTTTTACAACTAAGTCATTTAGACAAAGTACCAGAAACCTTTGCACATTGCGGACCTCTACCTTCAATTTTTCTCATTTAGTAAACATTTATAACATTTTAGGCATAAATGATTGACAGTGTGGTTTTAAATTTAAAAAAAAGCCTTTCCTTCTTGTATCATTAGCCATAATCTTTTGAATGCAGTGCATTTCTCCTCATACCAATTTTCTAACAGTGGAGCCAGTAATCAAGGAATCGAAACAATTGTATTGCTGTAATCATGGAAAGCCATAAAACACCATCAGTCAGGTTAAGTGGGTTTGGTTATATGGACCAGTGAGACCTGAGATTTAATCTCTTCCATCTGAAGCCGTCACTGAAGTGAAATATGTATCTATACCCAGACCTTAAACTGTGAAACACATTAGCTATAACATTTGAGTTGATGAACCCGCTCCACTTCAGTTCTTCTGGTGTATTGAATTTTGAGGATACAGCCATAAGTATTTAGAGCTACCTTTGGTTACCTGAGACCATTATCATTTCCAATGACTAGTATTCCTTGTGTATGACACATTTTATTCTTTCAGTAGGCAGATAAGAATGCAGTAAAATCTTAGCACTTCACTAGATTTCATTTCTAAGCTGTAGCAAGGAAACACTCTTTCAGATACGATCTGTGTTTAACAAGGAAGTCATATAACAGGAACTACATCCAAAATCTGAATGACTGTTAACAGTCAGTCCAACCACTTTGTAAGTAAGTGTGTACTCTACTCTACGGCTGTGCAGACTTCCATTTACCTTACATAACTATTGGTGAAGTACAAGACTTCTCTTTGAAAACCCTTACATTTAATTGTGTATGAAGTACTGGTCACGCCTGAGTTTACTCACTAACCTCTTCTCTTACTGTATAAAATACATCTTTTGTGATTCCTGGGAGTTTGAAAGAGCCTGGATAATGTCTAAAGGAGGCAGCTGCCAAACCCCAAGTGGTAATGATGAGATTATAAACTAACAGCTTTGTCTCAAGGGCTGTGGTTGTTTCATACCAAAGGAATAAATAATGATAACTCTTTATAGGAGACCGTTTAAATATTACAAAGTCGCTTTCAATAATTTGCTGTTTTGGCTTGGGAGTGACTACCCCCGAGACAAGAATCCGTTTTGGGCTAACAGTATAAGTCTACATGGTCAAATTTTGGCTTGGGGCCTCTAATGGTTAGTTAAGTTATGATAAAAACTTGCATGAAAACCTTGCCTTCAAATTTGAATGACGTTGACTTACGCAAATACGTGCTTGTAAGCCATAGGTGGAACTCTCATTGGCACTGTGCTGCAGTATGTGTCACGTCTGTGTTTTCCAAGTAGTTATGTGTGACCAAACAACCCTTAAAATCACAACCAGATGTTCAGAGAGAAACAGAGGGTAGGAGACAGACAGACAGACAGAGAGAGAGAGAAACAGAGGGGGGGGAGAGAGAGATTTTTTGTGCTACCTCTCTCTCTGCGCCTGTTGTGGTGTCCAGAAGTTTCTCCAGCTCTGAGTGCATGGAGCTCTCCAGCTGCTGCCGCATCATTTCCTGGAACTGAGCCATCCCTCTGTCAGGCTCTCCTTTACTCAGACCTGGAAGGGGGAAAGGTGTGGGACAAGGTTTAACACTTAGATGATGTGAGACACGGTTTTAAAATGCTGAGAACAAACAGATAAGTGAGGGGTAAAGATATTCCTCTTGATCTCAAAATTCACATTTGTTTGACGTAAAACTCACAGAGGTCAACTTTTATTTTAGGTAATGAATGGCCTTAGCTTGTACGCTTTGATGTCACGATTACATTTCCATTGTTTTCCTTATATGTTATGTAAATAAAATAATAAATTACTATAAATAGTAGTAATTTGCAATCTGTAACTGTTTTATATGATACCACATGATTATTACTACACTACAGGAATAAAGCAATGTCAGAGGGTGGATCTCTTAAACTGCAGTGATGTAATAGGTCTGCTATATATCTGGAATCATTTTAGAACCTGTTATCTCAGTGATTGAAAACAAAGATAATCTTCTGAAGGAGGGCGGTGGGGCGTAACAACATGTTCAAAAAAATGATATCTCTAAGCGTCATTAAACTATGATAGTGTACAGGCTGGATGTTTGGTCATCACAGTACAGAAACGGCAGAGATCATTTCAAGCTGGTTTTCACCATCAGGTAGTTAGTTTTTCAACTTTTAAATTCAAACACAGTGGTCAGAAGAAGAACTGTTGTTGCGCTGTGTTTTTGATGCTTGATTGTTATTGTTATGTATCAGCCTTAAACATAATAATAATAATCAGACTATGGTATTACATAAAGCAAAGACAGAAACTAGAAAAGCTCTTAGTCATTGCGTCTCTGTCAATACGACAGGGACAATTAATCATATCTGTACACAAAGCAATTCTGAGCCTAAATATTTCAATTACAGTCTAATTATCTTCGGTTATTGCTAAACACAAGTCATAGTCATCTGCAGATCAGACGATGAAAGAACACAAAGCCTGACAAGTTTAGGATAATCAAACAGGATTCAGTAAGCAGTGACTCATTTCTCATTGTAATGGTAATAGTATATTTATGACCTGGAGAAATTTCACGACAGAAGCATTCACCGCTTCTGGAACCAGAGATATAATGACATTATAGGGAATTAACCTCTTGGGTAAAATGAGACAACACCAATCCCTCTTCACCACTGACTGGCTTCTACAGCTAAAAGAAATGTACAGGTTTGGTATAACACTAACTTGTTTCATTAAGGACAACAAAAGTGTGAACTGTAAGTGTGACTTTGTCAATGATACATCTTTGAATCTATTGATTCATAAAGAAACTATGTTATTAAATGTAGAAATGGTTCATCTATAACTTGGATAATGAACAACAAATGGCATTCAAAATTTGCTAGATTTGAAAAAACTGTTTCTAAAACAGTTGTGACTTTTACTAGATGATCTTTTGAGAGTATTTACTGATTAGGAAAAAGACAGTTCATTATTAAATTAAACATTGTACTGTAATTATTGTAATTGTTGAGCACTTTGAGGATTCAAACTTCAAGGTTGTATCATGAATACAAGTGAAGCCCTTGATCTGATATTTCCATCCTAATGCAAACAGACCAACATATTGGGTAACTGATTTTCTTACCCTAACATTTAAAAGGAGTTTTTTTTGTTTCGATGAATGTAATCACATATTTAATCACATGTTTTAAATGCCATTATTTCACATCTAATAATTAGAATAGTTAGGCTTTTATTTTTTAATTTTCGTACTGTCTTAAGCTGAAAGTACTTGTTTGAATTCTAGTAGATCAAAGGTTAAGACATTAACTTAACCTCAGAAAAAGGAATTCGTAATGGATCAAAACAGCTAAAAGGAAGTGTAAAGAAGTGAAATGCTCGATGTCATAATGTATAGACTTTTGACTTGTCAACTGAGCTGTCTGAAAGTTTCATAGTACAATGGCCATTGTATAACTCAAGACTATAAATACTTCTCATTAAGGCATTGAGCAGTGTTTTACACTTTGACATGTGTGATGAATGAGTCAGTATAAACTATGTGAGACAAACTTCAAGTTTTCTTATGAGAAGAAACAGATTTAAAAACGTTGGTTCTTCAGAATGTGGAAATTAAATTAAGAAACATAAACACAGCTTCGGTCATTTACTTAAGGTAAAGAGCTGACTATATCCTCCATAAGACTACTTACCGCTCACAAAAAGTGCCATGTTTCAGTTGCCAGATATTGACCACCAATACACCAAATGAGACGGTCAAAATAAGAATTCCAACAGAGGATTCACAGTGAAAGACGAGGTGTCACTGACAAAGACGTAGATAAATATCAAAAAGTTTCCTTGAGCTGCCTTGTGCGCCAAATGGTCATTCCTTCAGATGTGTAAAAAACATTTTAAGGCACGATCAAAATCAAGGATCCTATCACGCTTGTCTTCTTGGACAGCAGCCTAACATCGCCCAGGCACATGAAGCTGGATTTGCTCTTGCATGATCTTTTAGTGCTTGCGTTTTCTGCCCTTATTTTCCGACCCCAATACTGTAAACCACGTCACAAATCCTCATGGCTGTGACTCCCAACCTCTGGTCATGTTTGTTCCTTTTTTTGCCTCGCCCCCCTGCTTTCGTTTTTATTACCCTATTGCTACATAGTCGAACGATTTTTTGAGCCCGTTTTCTGCACCAGAGTCCACTTACATTGGCGTCTAACATCCAGTCAATTATTAACCGGGAAGATGCACACTACCGAGTCCATAAGCATGAGCTGCCTGAAGGGGAACTTCAGAGGCTAGACACTGCGGAAATGAATGACTGATGGATTAATGGGCCGAGAGGGACGGTATGTACTCAGGAAATGATGAATTTAAACACTATCTACAAGGTAGGACAACTCAAGGTAACGTAGGTACTATGAACAACACACGAGGAAAAACCACCGTTTTCGAGAAATGTCTAAAAAAGGATACGCAGTAGCCAACTTGAAGATACAACAGTCTACTGGTCTACTCAGTCTACTGGTTTGGGTAAAAAAATAAAATAAAATGATGCTGCTAAGTGTCAAAGTGATACAATGTTATTTTATTTAAAGCAGTTTCTTACTGTGTGACTGTAGGGTGCTGGCGGAAGAAAAGTCGATGGGTCGGCCTGGTCCTGCAGGTTTGAAGGACCACGCAAATTCCTCAGAAGAGACAGCGGGGTGCACACAATATGTTTTGCAAAAATCGACAAGGATTTAACCCTGAAATATCGGGCATATGTTTCCTTTCGACGTCACAAAATATAACTTTAATAAATTGTTAAAACTGATTAAAAAAAAAAAAAGATATTTTACACCAGTGCCATTCTGGACAGAAGCGAATGGGAACGTTGCATGTGGATGGCAGCCAACCAAAAGGCTGTTTTTGTTGTGACGCAGATTTTACTACCAATAGATTTAAGCTACGTACTATATGATTTCTGACAGTTCCGGGTTAAAGAATGCCCCAAAATGTCGCAAATAAAAAAATAGTCTACCTTTGAAAATGTTGTTGTTACCATATCCCTATATTTTAGTGATTGTCTTCAAATAATGACACACTGTGAATTTAACAAATTACAAATGTTACATAATCGTACCTCATGCTTCTGCGAGGGGGAAAAAAAAGGCTAGTCCGCCCCCGTCTGGTGGACCTGTGACATTGCACTGTTCTTCAGATTAAACTATATTTATGATGTACTAAAGTTTAAATCGCTTAGAGAATATTGGGTTTGTTAAAATGATTGGCATGATGCATTGAAGTAGGACTTCCTCCAGAATTATGTAAAGTAATTTATATAATAACACACACACACTTAAACACATTACAGTGTGTTTCCAACTAGTTGTAATTTGTATCTTATTGTGATGCACAGTATTTTGGTACTAGAAGAATATTGGTCTTCTTTCCCATTCACCTTCCAACCTCCATTCTTCAAGATCCCAAAAAAAGAAACAGTTTTGTTTTTCTAACAAATTATTCTCATCTCTTATTTTTCATTTTCTATACTGCATTGGTTGTTAAAATGATTGAAGTGCAGTCTAACACATATTTTCCAAAAATATCTTCTATTCCTGCAGCACAAAAATAACACTGATTTAAAAAAAAAAAAAAGAGTTAATAACTCACTTGTTTATTTTATTGTACTGCGACGATGCCCATACAAAATGGGGAATACACTTACAAAAGAAATTTAGAAAAAGAAACACACCAAATAATACCACAACTACATCGTTTTTTTAAATTCAGCTTTTAAAGTTATTTATTTCAGAGTTAGAGAACTTAATGTACCACTGACTATATGTAACAACCATCCATGTTTCACTTACCCCCAGAGAAAAATAATTGCAAATAAGCTGGTTACAGAGTTGGTGGACTTTCAGGATATACTGTAAAAACAAGGTGGAGATATACTAATGCATTATAGTTTACAGCAGACCTTATGGCTACTGGAGAAGGAGAATAATGGTTTGCAGTAAATTATGGTCTAAGTTAACCTGGTAAAAATTTAATTTCACTTCTTGAGAGACAGTGCGAATCAAAGAAAGTAAAAGGTTTGTAGTGCAAATGGCTTTGACAGTACAAAGACATCTACTGAGACTGTAAAGGGGACACTTTCAGAGTTTTTCTTTAACTGGCCTTATTTGTGTTTTACTCTCAACAATCTTATACGTTTCAGAAAAATTTGGAAAAGAAAACCCAAACTAGCCAATCATGGTCACTGTTTGGAATCTTAGCTGCTTCAAATTTTAGTGCAGAAGCTTATTTCTATGCTCTGCCTTCCAACGCAAAAGTATAAATCCATCTTTACACCTATATACACTGACTCAATCTCTCTCTCACACACACACACAGTGTAATGCAGGGGATGGTGGAGTGCTTTCTCACAGGCGTGAGTCTGGAGTTTTGGGGCAGTTTGAGTGCTGGTTGGGTGGCCTTGAAGGTTCTAGTCATACTCCCAGGAATTCCACTGCCATGTCTCTCTCCTCTATCAGTTCTGCTGCGGTGGCGTCCATCTTCGACTGGGAAAAGGGGTTAATGTCCAGGCCATCTACAATCTTCCAGGTCTTGTCCTAAGAAAACAGCACACTTTCATAAGCATTGATTTTTGTAACATATACTAACAGACCTTAACTAATACATTTCCACTGACGATGGTCTACCATTTCAAAAAACTGAAAGTGTTTCTCACTCTGAGGAGACACAGCGTAGTTCATTGCTGTTTATTATTGTCAGTTTGTTAGATAAAAAAAAAAAAAAAAGGTGATGGATCTCACCTTTATCTGGACAGGGAATGAGTAGATGAGGTCGTCTGGGACTCCATAGCAGTTTCCATGTGAGTAAACACCCATGGAGATGAACTCACCCTAAAAAAAACAATACAAGATATTAAATGTAATAGAAACTCCTGAGCATCATGTGGCATTAACAGACATTATAACTTCAGTCTAAAAGAAAATATGGTATTTACTTCAGGAGTGCCGGTCCAGATGTCTCTCATGTGGTCACAGATGGCCTTGGCAGCAGACATGGCACTGGACAGCTTCCTGGCCTTTATGACGGCAGCTCCTCTCTGCTGCACTGTCTGAAAAACGGAAATGTGGCAGTCAATGGGAATGTGAGCAGAAGCAGCACACGTGAAGTGGTTATCCTGTGTAATGGAGCTGTGCTTTGGTGTCTTCTGTGAAGGATTTAAGACAATGGCTGAAATATCGGCAGCTGTTATCTCAAAGGATGTTTGTCAATGGTGCTAAAACAAATCAAAAACATCTGAATATCCATATTTGACATAATGTAAAGTCTGATTCCACTGCTTACTGTTCATTATAAAAGGCCTGATGTATTTTTAAATTAAGTTGATTCTATTGCCTAACACATCTCCTACTTTTCATCTTAGGAAATCTACCAACAATTTTCTATAGGTTGCAAAATATATCAACGTGTTTATTTCCTATACCTCAGCAGACCAGGTAAGTATAGTTTGCATTGCGTACATTTTTGAAAACTTGCCACAGGAACCTTGTACCAATGCAAAGTGTAACACAGTCCAGTGGATTTAACACGTTTTAAACTCACAGCAATGAAGTCTCCTTTAAGCCAGGCATCATCCTTGACAGCATCAAAGCACGCCAGCTCGCTACCAGACATGTTGACCAAGCAGTGGTGCACGTCTGGGTACTGGGTGGACGAGTGGTTGCCCCAGATGATTACATTCTTAACATGGGTGGCAGGAACTCCACAGCGCATTGCCACCTAAAGGGGTGGGGTTTAAAGGAGCAACAAAGAATTTAGATTTCACGGTTGGCTCGTACAAAGAACAGACAATTTGGCTGCAAAAGAATCGTAGGAAAATTTGAACCTGAGAGCGAGCCCTGTTGTGGTCCAAACGGGTGAGGCAGGAAAAGTTCTCCTTTGGGATGGAGGGAGCAGACTTGGCTGCAATCAGACAGTTGGTGTTTGCTGGGTTTCCCACAACCAGGACCTGAAAACACACGATCACATTTTAAAAATAGAACCACTGTTGCTCTGCTGTTTTAAATAATGTTAATAACCTATTATCAAAACATCCTAATAACAGAGAAGAGACTGTGCTATGAAGTTAACTGGAATGGATTTTCTCTTATTTGAAAACAGGCTGAAAAAGTCTGAACATTAGAGAAGAAACTTGTAACTTTGCATGATGTCCTGCAAAGTTACATCACGGCTCTGAAGAATGGGAATCAACCCAGCACAAGCACAGGAGCAACTGGTTAACATTTTTACAACCTGGAAACAATGTCACAGCCGTTACTTCCCCAGAAGCAAAATACTTTGTCAACACATATAGGAAAGAAAGGGATTGGGTGCCACAGTACATCAGCATGTCACTGCATGTCAACAAGTCCTGTGTAATTACCTTTACAGTTTTCTTGGCGTACTTCTCCAGGGCCGCTCCCTGGCTCTTGAAGATAGACACATTTGCTTTAAGCAGGTCTTTCCTCTCCATGCCCTCCCTCCTAGGCATAGAGCCCACCAAGATGGCTGCATCCAGGCCCTGGAAGGCCACCTGCTCCTGGTCAGTGGGGACAATTTCTGTGGAAAGTTCAAATTAATTTAATACAGGTGCTGGCTCAGCATTTCTATACACTATAATATGTTGTTTCATGACATTTTTATTCTGAAAGAGCGCTTTCCCAAATCGTAACAAACTCCCAGGCTCCATACCAAACAAGGATAACACTTGACTCACAAGTACTCAGTTTTGGTTTCGAGTCAATAAATATACCAACTTTTCTCTGAATTTAAGAAGATAGCACACTAATATAAAAATGTAACATGGATAACATTTTACAAGCCTTTAACTTGTTTCTTTTTGGGTAGATTCCTACTTGGAACATAGAAGGTACTGTATGTTCAATTATCAGTATGTGATAAAAGTTGAGTCAACGACAAACTTGGCCGTACACTCCCTTAAAGTATACAGAACACAAATACTAATGCTTCATTTGCGTCTTTCCACATGACAACTGGAAATCAAACTTCATGTGTGTGACTAGTGTTGTACTATACAACTGGCCCATCTCAGTGCATGAAGAGTTGTCTTTGCAGCACAGTTGGTTAATACAGGGGCCTCTCACAGCCTCTATCCAAACAAAGCAAAGGACAGCATCAATTCAAAGGAAAAATTCCAGGTCACAATGGAGGTGGCACAAATGGCGCCTCACGACTGAGGTCATGACAGGGGTTACTATGATGACACCCAAAATCCTGATGGACATTACTGCCCACATTTGTCAAGTGTCCCAGAGAAGGAAAAAATGTGTACGCATTTTCTGATAATTAGAGAAGCTGCGTAGGGGTTAGCAGCTCCAAACACAGTGAATTATATTCGCAAGTATACTAAATATTTGATGAAAGATTTAAAACAATCATATGGTTCATTTTGTCAGCGATAGCATGTTAGCAGCAAAACAGCATGTGGGCTGAAGAAAGAAGATCTGACACGTTAACCTAAATACAAAACTAGAAGATATGGTAACAGTGACTATTTGTGGGTATATCATCAATAATTGTAAATCCATGTTGTTATGCATCTATAATCCTTAATGTTTTGTCTCTCTTTTTTCTGCCACTCCAATGACCTTGAGAGAAGGCAGAGAGCTTAAATCTATGCGGAAGCGTCTATTCTATGCAAGCATTCTGCCGTGATGACGCAACATGCTTAGAGAACAGAGCTATGTATACAAGGGGTGGTAATGATAGAACCGCTCATAATGTTACTATCACTACTGGTCAAAGTAAGATTGATATATTGTGTTTTACATTTAAAACATATCAACAAATTTGAGAGTATCAAAACCAAGAAAATAATCTACAATACATTATTATTCCAACCAGACAGGAAATTAAAACCTTTAAAAAAGCACAATATATTCTTCATTTTAATATAAAATGATACACTGTTTCAAGAATTAGTTTGACAGCGTGTGTACACCCGCCTTTAAAAAAAAAAACAGCAACATGTAAAGATAAGCTTTCATTAAAATAGACAAAAAATATATAAAATGTAGATAGTAAAATTTTACAGTGTCAGTTGTTTTTTCCATCTTAACATGGCTACCTCTTAGAAGTGGGAGGGCACAGTCCTGAAGCTCCATGACAACTCCTTCGAGAACGGGCAACATGGGTGTGATGTCCAAGAGGAGCAAGATGACGGGCTGGAGCAAGGAGTTGGGGGAAAGTAAGCATGAATGGTATGAGATGAATTAAACACAGTGAACTCAAATGAAATGCACTTAAATAAATGATTCCCATGTAAAATGAGATGACAGTCAGAGCACGGGTAGGGAGCTGTCTCTCGAAATATGTGTGACGGCCTAAGCCATGTGGCTCTCTGCCTGTGCCAAATGGATCAAGTGGTTTTTAAGTTGACCTAAGACTCTTGGCACTGGATTTGTTTCACTAACTTCAAGGACAATCCTGTCTCACCCAAAGGCACATGAACAAGCAAGTGCAATTTGATCGTTTTCCACAGGGGTGCAATATCTATTCAATGTCACCCTCAGACATGAACTGGAAAACTTGTGACATCCACAGCTGTTCATTTGGGGGCTGTCAGGATCCAACTAACAGCCTGCCGTGATGTGGCCCTTACACAGCCTAGTGAGATAAGGGGAATTGAGCGTGTTACGCAAGCAAGCCCTTCTTTACCTGATCTTTGCCGAAGACATCTCCCTTGGCAATGCTGAACAACAGAGAATAGGCAATCTGCCCAGCAGCGCCGGTCACCAGAACTCTAATAGGCTCAGCCTGTAAGACACAAAGCAAAGAACACTGTTGTTAGTACTATTGGCATTGATTTCACTAAGTGGACAAGTATGAGAGTGACAGTTTGATTGTAAATCGCACGTGGACTAGTTGTTGACTATTCTTGTCATCGGGATTTACTAAGGCAGGGGGTCAGTTCAAAAATAGACTGTGCTTCTTCCACAGAGGACTCACTGTTGCATAACAAAACCAGCATATAGTCTATATAGGTTATCAAGTGCATCGCCATCTTTATCATTCACTCCACAGCATTCATTGCAAAAGCACTGTACTAATATTACATGAAGACGAGCTCATTTATACAACAAAATGATATATAGAAGTCCTAAGAGGTAGGTTACGTAATGCACCAAGGTAGTTCCACTGCAGTTCAAATATTGTAGCCCAGCGTACTTTACGGACCTAAGCGAAACTTTAAGACTATTATGTTGAATACATCCAAATAGTCACGGCCTATTCACTACGTAAAAATGCATTACTAAAAAAAAAAAAGGAGTAACCGATATTCATGCTGCCTTTACTCACCATGTTCACTCGACAGCTTGCTGTACTCACTCTCCCACTTGTCGATCCACCCGGAGGTCACTCCTATTTAAGCGCTCAGTTCATCACGACACTTGTAGCGGCCTGACGGCATAGTGAAGGTCCAGGTATTTGTAGTTTTTAGGGTGAACGCAGTCGATAGTTATTGATAATCACCAATAGCCTCAGTATTTACCTGCATTCTTACAAAGTATACCACTATTAAAAATGTCAGGCGGTTGCATGACATGCAGCTACCGTATCGCTTATAAGTTAGCTCGTTAGCATAGCAACCCCAGTCTTTGAATTGCCGCTTGCTGTTGCTTAGCGACCTATGTAGTCCATGGTACCGCAGCAGTAAGGCGCTAGCAGCTCGCAAGAACAGTACTGTTTGTTGGTTAAGTTAGCTTAGCTTTAGGAAGAAGGTGACAACAGCAACAAGAGTGAGAAGTTGAACCGAACAACAAGTTATTCGTGTGAGATGAAGCGGGATAAATGTTAATGTTTATAGTGAAAAGCAGGTGTTAAGTTTGGTTAATATGCTATCCATCCCGAATGAGTAGCTGCTGGTCTTCACGTATCATCACATTGTAACCAGAAGTTGTGTAGCCTCCTAAAGCTGCATCCTTGCAGTGAAAAGCATTTAGTTTAGTTTCATTACGTTCGCTAAGTTTTAAAACCACCGAGGGCTAGGAGGCTGGAAGAGACCACGGAAGGTAAAGCTTTCATCACTGAAGTTTTCATGGTAAGTTAGAAATCTGTCTCATCCTTTCATATGCATGGCAACGAATATCAGTGCACTCAGTTCCCCATAAATCTTAGGAATCATTACAATCAGTAGCCTGCATATCATTATCTGCATAGCTTTGTTAAGTAGTCGACTTCCATTATGTCTTCATTGTTCCCTTGCTTTGCAATGTGCTCTAAGTGTGGACATGGTCGCAGGGTAAAACTAACACAACAACAAATTATTTAAATTATCTTAGTTTTTTATTTAAGTCAGTCTCCTTATCTTTGGTTCTTCATAAAGAATGTCTCTCTACTCTCTTGTTCTTTCTAGGAGCCTTAGGTGAGCATGGTTATAAATATTTTATGACTCATTACAGCCTCATTACAAGACTTGGACAAAACGCAGAGGAGATAGCGTTACACCTGGCTGGCATCAGACTGGTCTCACTGTGGTAGCTTGGCCTGGAATTACAGTATATGACATAAAAAGATCCTTCTGAGGTGTTGACGTTTGTGGAATCATCCTCAATTGTGTTTTATGATTCAGTTTTTGGATTTTTGTATTGCTGTGAAGTTAAGCTGTTTGGGGTTATACTTAGCAAGGCTGTGGTCAGATGTACAAATGACAACATATTAATTGCATTCAGAAGCACAAGACAAGTTGTTTTGGAAGATATTCTAAGTGATTTAACACAAGATTATCGTTGTTTTAAGAAGCCAGATGATAGAGTTTACTAATTGTTTTTAACACGGCTTGTTATTCTGACCTTTGGCTGGCTTTCAGATCAGAGGTGAAACATCTTCAAGAACTTTTAACCAAGTCCAGTTGCCTTTTGGATTAAACTTTTGAATGTATTTATCAGCTCGCTGCTCTTGTAGCACGTTCTGTTGCAGTAAAAAGAACACTTAAGGTCCTTATGTACAAACACCTAAGGTCCTATAAGGTCCTTAGGTGTGGCTTTTTCAAGGGGGAATTGCGTACATTTTTAGGGTCAGACCTTCTCCAGTGAATCAAAATCAGTCAGTCAAAAACACAAATTAAATTCCTACCTTCTTCATCCCTGTGGTTTTAGTTTTGGTATTAGAGAAGAAGCATTATTGGATTCGTTAAAAGTACTCAAGGGCTATTTCTCAGGTAATTTTTTGGTGGTACCATGTGAAAAATACATTTCTCACATCATGATAAAATTAACTTTTGTCTAATAGTCCCTTGTAGTGTCTCTCACACTAAAGGAACAAAATGAAAGTGGGCAACGAATCTTCCAACACATCCAAAACAGTTTGTGCTCTTGTGCCTCCCCCTGCAGGTAACATTGAGTGACATGGACTCATGAGCTCCTCTCAAAAGCTCTGTGTGTGAAAGTCTCTATATATTTTTGAGAGCTGTTTGAAGCAGCTGCCAAGGCCTGGCAGTCTTTCTCTCAGCTCCTGTTACATTTAGACCTATGTGTGGTGTCTGCTTGTGTCTGTCATAGGTATCTGTGTGGGTCAAACCGGTGTTCAAAGCTATCTTTTGGCTGGTGTTGTACTGTATGTTCACACTGTAGCTATATTTTATTTAACAAAAAAATTGATATAGTCGGTGATCTAGTTTATTTTTTTAACTCTCCCTCATTATTGATAGGGTGAAACTTTTTACCCCTTGCACAAAGAGGTCGGTAAGGTTGACATCCTATTAAAATTGTTGTTGATAATCTGCATTTAGCCTATTAAGTGGTATATAAGTTCAGCTTTAGTGGTATGAGGGGATTTTGTATGTGGATCTTTCTTCAAGCCACTAAGTGACATTGTCATCATGCTTGCAAATTGCCTAGTAGCAGAGAGTTTTTATCATCCTACTATTTTGGTACAACAATATGCTCCATCAACCCTATTGATATCAGCAAAAGGCACCTGTTTGCAGAGAAAGAAAACTGTTTAAAGAGCAAACCCATTGTTTACTACTTGCCCAGCACCCACAGTCAGGCAGCTGCAGTAGCTAGCATATCTTAGCATCTTAGCAGTTCAGTTAGCTATCAAGAAATTTGGTGTGCAGTATCCCTCAGAGGTTGGTAGGGACAGAAGAGAGACAAGTCAGGTGACCAGAAACAATATTTAAAAAAAAATATGTTAATGTTGCTCTTTATCTGCTGGATGTGTAGGGAACTCCTTGCGAATCATTTGTCAATATTAAATATGATATATTCTGTCAAACTCTCAGACTGCTCAGTTGAGGAGTTAAAAGAAATGTCCACTTTATGTCATTAAAAATGTCACTTTTTTAACGTCCCTTTCGGCTGTTTTCATTTCATTTTCCATTAGAAAAGTTCCTTTTTTCTGTGGTTAAGTTAATGTTGTAATCTTTGATCTGCCAGAAGGTCCTTACTTTATTTAAAAAAAGTAGGGTTGAATTCAAACATAACGTACAAAAGTAATGTACTCTCAACTTGAGACAGATTAATCCCACAATGTGAAATTACTTTTACACTCTGTTACTGAGACAAGTTACTCAAACATAGGCTGAAATACAGGATCCTATGGACATGCACTAATGGAGAGATGTCAGAGTGAGAGGTTGCACCTGAAAGAGCACCCAAGGAGTTGGAGGTTCGGTGCCTTGCTCAATGGCACCTCGGCAGTGTTTCGGAGGTGACCTGGCACCTCTCCAGCTACCAGACCAAATGCTATGAAGTTAGGAGTTTGTAGATACTGGGATTTGGATAGATAGAGCAGGTCCTAACCACAGAGCCCTTCATATAACAGAAGCCTAAAAAAAAAAAAAAAAAAAAAAAAAAAGAAAAGCACCTGCTGGAGAGTAAGCCTTTAGCCCTATCGGGGGTCCTATGTGAGTTTTCCTACATGCTTAAAAGGAGAGTCATTGCAATCTGCTACTTTAACACTAGTTGTCACTAACTCACAAACACTGTACTTTTGAGTATACAAAATGTGATAACAACAAGGTACTTTATCAAGGAATAGTGTATGTGCAAAACAAAATATATCGTAATATTGTTTTGTTTTGTGTTGATTATGTTTTATGTTCTCCATGTCTAAACTTCAGTGCCATTTTTAAAGTTATGAACACGTTTTATTTTAAAATACTTAACTCTTTAATGTGGGAACCCTTCTCAAGAGGCCAGCTTGTAGAGGGGCCAAAGTTTTCTGTTAGAAAATAAATGCAATTGCAATTGTCAGAGTTGAGATCTCAGGATTAGAACATCTATGAGTGGAAGAGGATAAATTGCACCCTGTGACGTTAAGGTACATTTTTCTGAATGCAATTGAATGCATTTGATTATTTTGTACTTTTTGTGATGTAGAGAACCAGTTATTATTATTCTAATTATAGCTGAAATGATATCCCAAAACATATCAGCCTCTGAATCGGGGTACAGTATGTATAGCCTGCAATACCGACCCTTAGCTTTTATTTCATTGGTACTGATGGTGGTCTTGCTGTTGTTGGTTTATTGTAGTTGTTTTTACGATTCTTTCTTGCTGCTAGCTTGCTACAATAAACCATGATACATAACTAAATCATCTCTAAACTTGTTTAACTTTACTTCAGTGCACAGAGGTCCTGTGTAAACAGAACATACAAGTCAGACTTTGATTTGTCTTTTTTGGACTTAAGGATAAAAACAGTTCCCCTCATATTTCTTTTCATTTGTGCTTTGCAACAATATAATACTCCTGAAATGGAACTGAATATCATAATATTATCATTCATCTTTTTTTGTATAGAGTGAGTCATGCATTTGTATATACTCGGTCTGCATTTCATCATGTGACAAATCCAGCTGAGGGAAATGGGCGATTCAGGGCATTTTGATTCTCTTTAATTTTTTCAACATACAGCTGCATTGATGTGTCCCATGATGGGAAGGGCATGTCAGATTTTTGAGAACCCAATTTATTTATTTTTTTGTCTCGTTATTGTTACCCACTTACATCAGGCCTAAAGCATCAAGGTTTCCTTCTTCAAAACATACATTTGAAGATGTTTTATACAGTTACCTTGGAGTTCAGTTGAAAACAAAGATGTGACTGTTGGAAAGATCAGCATCAATTCTTGATTCAAACATTTATGCACTAGAGAAAAACAGTATGTCTGAGATTAGTGTAGTTTACCTTCTGTGTCCATACAAAGAAAAGCTGAAAATGTAATGCTTTCCTATATCACGAGCCGGTGGCCCATCAGCCCCTCTGATGTAGGGATCTATTAACAAGTCAAACGATATTTGCCAGTGGGCCTAACAACTGTCTGCGGAAAATCCCTCTTGTACTGCTTGTATTTGAAGTATAAATTAGCCTGTCAGTGTGCTTGGCTTTTGCGCAGTCATAAATGTGTGTAACCATCACAATTCTCTAAAATTTCCCTACATTTTTAATAAAAACAACTCTTGACAATGATGGCTTTCACATAAGCAGCATATGTGAAATAGTCTGCCGCTGCTTTAACTGATATTTGACAAGGAAGATTCCTATGTTTATTTTCTTCTCTGGCAGTTTCCTTAGTCAGGTTGACATGAGGGGATTAAGCATACCTTGACTTTGAAAGAAGGAAATCAGAATGAAACCAAAAACACAGCAGCAGCACACATGATAATATCTGGTGCCAGTTTGCCATGCTGGCCTGATCCTGTGTGTGTGTGCTGTAAAAACATTCCGCATTGTGGTTTTTAAGTCCCACCCATCGGCCGAACTTGGAGCCCCACAGAATCCATGGAAGTGGGCAAAGTTTACATATGCTCATCTCTAAGCTAAACACACAAGCTTATCACGACGCATACACAATACACATACTTACACGTGTGGTGTTAACATACTAAAAGTTCAGCAATGTCTGGATATCACACATACACACACATACACTGTTACACATCTCTCTCTGCACAGTGTCTGCCTCCTCTGCTGACCCATCTTTCACTCCTTTGTCCGATCCATCTCCTCCTCCTCTTTTGTTCCCTCGATATTTCACCTCCCTCATCTTCACCCTCTCTGTCCTCCTACTTTATCTCTCCCTATTCTGCTCCTCCACTTGTCCTCGCAGAGTGCACCTGAGTGACCCTGTTACGTTGGCAGCTCGGAGGCAGATAGCCGGCACATCCACCGACCTCATCATCGCCCTCTTATCTGCCTTCCTAGACCAAATAGCCCTCACAGTGTAACAGCAGACACGGGGAGATAGCAGGCTGCATTCACACAAGCTCGCACACCCACATAAATACATAAACAGCCATCACAAACTCAGAAGACAATTGCACCATCTCTTCCTCTATCACCAATCATATTCAAGTTCTGTATCCCTGTGCCATCACCCTGTTTACTTTGTGGCATACCTGTGTCTGTGTGCTGTCATGTCCTGTCTTAGATTAGTTGATGGAGGTTTAGATCAGATGGAGATGATTTTCTGTCCCCTTTTGCCCATGTGGCCCTGTCCTTTCGTTTACTATTACTTGCAGTTACCATAATTGAACAATAGGTGTCAGTATATGGCTATAGTTTACCACACTTGACTGTTTCTTTATTTAGTGCTTGGAGATTGGTGATGATTGATTAGCTGTGAAGACTCTTCAAAAACACTTGTTGCTGAAGCAGTCACCTTTTCTTTTTTTTTTAACTGGATCTAACCATTTGGTAAACTTTTGGTTAAGCGTATACAATAGTGGCCTCGGGTAGGCTGAATCCATTTCTCTACACTGTTAAATTGTCAAAAATATGAATAACCTATTTCCTTTGATATAGGTACAATTTAGAGCTAACAATGAATTTGTTGGTTTATACAATGTCAAAAATGTTGCAACATCAGCGTCTTTTTCCAAGGCTTCAGAATACATCCTCAAATATCTAATTTCACTCACTTACTACAAATGTTCGGTTTTCCTGAGGGATAAAAAACAAATATTCCATTTAGGAACTGAAATCAGTGAAATAAAACCAGCGAAACTTCACAATTAAGAATCTAAAGTCAGGGGCGCTGGTAAGCTATTGATTAGTTTGCACGCCCCATGTACAGAGACTGTCGTCCTCGAGGTGGACGGCCAGGGTCCGAATATGACCTGTGTCTCCTTTCCCACATATCCTTCCACACTCTCTCCCTGATTTCCAACTATTTCCACAGTCCCTTTTCTCTGAAGAAGGCAACCCCCCTCCCCCAATTTTGACCTTTTTTATTTCTAAATTACTCAAAATGATTTATCTTTTATCATAATAGTTGTCAATTTATTAATAGTTTACTATTCTAACATAATGACTTAGCAGAAATCTTACCAAAGGATCGATTGGCAACATGAAATTATGTGTCTGAAGATTTTCAAGTAAAGTCAGCCAGTTTGTTGCAACAATCTTACTTGTCTATAGTGATGTCTCCTTTTTTAAGGTTTTTCTAAAATGCTTAACATGAATGCAGTCAAGGTGAGGAAAGTTCACTGAAGAAAATTTGCAGCTTGCTTTGAAGAGGTTTATCAATCTTTGAGCACATTATTAATGCAGATTATGTGAGAATGTGAGTGTTGTCATTCACAGAAGGAGCCTAATCTACCTTGAATTGTCATCATGTCATGTGGAAATACACCGAATACACAGAATTTTGGTCCATAGCTGACCCACTACTGTAAATATCTCTGTATTTATTTCTTACTAGTTATTATAATAATAAAAAATCCCACTCATCACTGAAATAATTAAATTCCCTAAATATTTCCATATTCTTACTATATAAACATAGTGTTTCAAGATCATTTTTGTTGATAATTGGCAAAGTTCATGTAATATAAATAACCTTTTTTTAAACTGGGATTTTTTGAAAGTTCTCGCTTGTCCCTTTAGGCCCTTTAGGAAACATCCCTGCACAGTTGACAAGTCAAGTATCCACCTTGTGACATCAAATATTTTCATTTTTTTCCGCTCCCTTTAGCTGTTTTCATTTAGTTCTTGACTAGTAATGAGTTCCTTTTTCAATGGTTAAGTAAATGTTGTAACATTGAATCTGCGGATGTTCCTTATTTTATTTCAAAATAAAAGCAGGTTTGTATTCAAACAAGATGTAGAAGTACCCTTAGCTTAAGCAAGTACAACTCAAAATAAATGCCAAGCAAAACTGTTTAGATGCAATTAACTACCCAAATCCAGCGATTAATCTCGATTAAAAATGTTTTAAGTTGCTGTGGTTCTTTTATAAAACAGGGCCTGGGGGCTTAAATATGTTTCCATCTTCCTTGATGTTACATCTTTCTCTGTGAGTTTCTCTCTCACTGATTGTCTGTGATTGAAACCTGAGGACTTTGTTTCTAGCCAGGTATTTGCTTGCTGTGGGAAAAAAACAGCAACCAAGCAAGCCCACAAAAGAAATAGAAGTATAGAAAAAGAAATCTCTGCAAACACACCTACTAACTTCTTCGCACTGATGCAGAACTATTCAATTAAATCTTTAATATTTACATACACACACCGAGCCACCTTCAGAGGTATTTTCCCCTTATAAGCGAGCCTCAACTACACTCTGCCACCTTCTCTCTCTCTCTCTCTCTCTCTCTCTTCTTCCCCGAGGTGTTTGCATAAGGAAATGGTCCGTGAAATTTGTTTGATGGAATCAAACTCCATATTAAGACAAATACACATTTCATAGCAGTTGATGGACTGATTGATGGGGCTGTGTCTTCATTTCCTCTATGCGTCAGCGCCAAAGATCTTTATCAGAAACAGTAATATGAAGGATCATGGCTCGGCATGTTTTAGGGAGGGGATGAGTTGTGCTCTGTGTTCTGACTTTGAATAAATCTTGGTTTGAGTATGTGTAAATGTGAGTGTTTTGTGTACTTCTACAGCAGTTGTTTTCTTCATAGTGGACACAAGGGGGAACCAAACTGCCACATGCTGATGTCCTAACTGAAAGGCCCCTCTACTGTAACACACTTTTTCAGAACTCACTGAAGGATAACAAAAAATGCAACTGCAACACGCTTTCTGGATCCACTGCCAGTTGATGTGGCAGCAAATGCACATAAGAGAGGACGGAAGGTAGTTAATTTTTAAAAAATCAATACAATTGTTGTTTAAGCATAACAAGGCTGGCTGGCAAACCCTCCCTGACCCACTCCACCTTGCCTGCTCGAACCACCTCATTCATACCTCAAAACCCAAATCCCTCCAACTGGACCAGTGACGGCAACTCGCTGCCGACACTGGCGGTCACACCCCTCTGCACAGCAATAATGGGCCGCCACACAATTGGGGGGGCCACATAAACGACAGCATTCCTGGTCCTTCCAAGAGGCCGGTTGCCTTCATATTGCCTGCAGGTTACCAGCAGCACTGCTCGTCCCTGTTTGTCTGCACTCACTAAAAGGAAAGAATGTTTTCCCCCACAACATGGCTGTGTGGGGATTAAGACCCATTCTGAGTTGCCCCGGGTCGTGCAGCAGATGTTAGCCAGGATAGAGCTTGTTGCCGTGCCGACAGTGAGCCGGCGGGATCGGCCCGCCCAGATGACTTTAAGCCTATGTACATGTATAAGAGAGGGGGGGGAGCCAGTGAAGAGGGTGTCACACATGAAAAGAACAGTGGTTGAAAATTTGCCTCAGTGGTCACAAACTAATTCATCCACACGTTTTCTCATCGTCATCACACACAGACACGCAGACATGGAAAGCTTTTCATCTTTGGCCTCATGTTGGTCTGTGTTGACTGTTTTAACATGGTGAGAATGTGACTTCAGGACAGACTTGCTAAGGTCCAGACCCTTTAATATCTCCTCAAAGGCTGTACAGTACAACTTAAATATCTATAATACATTCTTATTAGCCTGTTTTCTACTGTCTGTACAGTAAGGTGTGACTTTAACAATATAGACATGCAACCTTTAAACCAACAGTCCCACATCATCTGTCACGACTCTGACCCCACAAGCTGGAATTTTAATGTGATGTGTTGTTTTAACTGCTAAGCTCTCAAGTGCTTGTCAAACAGGGCCTCTAATGACGATTGTTAAATGCTTGGATTGCCTTACAGTTGGAAGATTCATTCTTTATCCATATGTCACAAGTCTCTTCTTTATTAAGAGTCTTTTGGTTTTCGGGCTGTTAGTTGGATAGAAAAAGGTATTTTAAGTCACTCTGGGTACATACAGTAGGTGTTGACTAAAACTTCTTAAATGTTTTACATTTTTTTGAGTAATTGTTAAAAAACAATCTGCATTGGTTAGATTGAATTTTAAATAGATCTCTATCAAACAGTTATTTGATAGAGACGCTGTTTTGTGTAAGACGCTGTCTTATTTCCTGCAGTCAACTGTAACTATTTTCCTAAAGCACTGTTTGATTTGTAGCGGTTTGGTACTGTTGTATGTTCATTTGATGTGAAAGACGAGACTATTTCCTGACAGACTAGTCTGACTGCAGGGTGAATTTGTTTAACATGGGGCCTAGTAGAGGCCCCTGTGGTACTCAAGACGTAACCAAAAGCTACAATGGAAAGAGGAGACAGTGTATGACAGGACATGACTTGACCTAGCAGTCAAGGTAGAGCCCTGCTATTGTTCTGAATAAACAGCAGAAACCAATGTTTTAGAATTCCCCTTTCTTCTTAGTCTGTGGGTGTGTGGGTGTAGCGTTTGGGTGTCAGGGGATGCCTTGTAGTTGGACTTCCAGTATGACTGTACTGTCCAAGAAAGAGTATTAGATCAAGATTGAGCTGTTTTGCCAGGAGGATAGTCAGATGTTCACAATGTACATGCATTTGTTGCACACATCTATCTTAAAATATCCTTGTCCTAGTTTGCAGTGTCCTCACTGTCATGCTACAGCAGGTGTGTGTTTATTATTATACAAGAGTTCCAACTAAGTAATCTGATTGGACTAGAGGCATTCCATGATATTTTTCAATATCTAGATTAAGGTCACTGCGATTCTAAAATAGAAGTTTGAAAGGCCCACCGCACCGCTCTGATTAAAGATTATACTACACGGATGAAAAGTGAAAGACAACTGCCAGGAAAAAGAAAAAAAGGAGCAGAGACTAGACGCTGATTTGACTTCAAGGCAGGCGCATACTGCAGAAGAGAGGAGGTGAAGAGATATGACACTTGTCCGCCTCTGAGGTCACGGCAAAGAGAACAAACTTCTCAGTCCAAGTGCCATAGACATCCGACCACTCTGTGCCATGACAACCTGTCAGAGAAAGAGAGAGGCAGAGGGAGGCACTGCCTGCCGAGAGGTGTCCAAGATGTCATGGCCTCGTCTGGGAGGTGACAGACAGCGTGTGTGTGAGTGTGTGACGGGAAATAAGACTGCTGAGAAGTATAGGGGACGTTCATCGTGACCTTTCCTTTTGCCAGGGTCCATCTCCCTCTGTGCATCTGACAACAACTTTTAAAGACCTCTCCTTCCTGATCCGCTGACAGGTGTGTGTGTGTGTGTGTGTGTGTGTGTGTGTGTGTGTGTGTGTGTGTGTGTGTGTGTGTGTGTGTGTGTGTGTGTGTGTGTGTGTGTGTGTGTGTGTGTGTGTGTGTGTGTGTGTGTGTGTGTGTGTGTGTGTGTGTGTGTGTGTGTGTGTGTGTGTGTGTGTGTGTGTGTACATCAAAGTCTCTAAACCAACTGTGGAAAGCTTTAAACTGATCTGTAGTTTATGTATTTGTGTACACAAAGGAAACAGAAGCTGACTGTAACTTAACTGCATTACATTTGATTAAACATACAGATTAAAAGTAATTTTACATCAACACAGTAAATTGATGGCATACCCAGGGAGGGATTGTGTTCCAGCGTATTGCAATTGATTCTTCATTGCTTTTTAGAATAAAGTGCTGGCAACAACCTTTGTTTTTCCTTATTGTCAACTAATCCTACTAAAAGACCAAAACTAACAATCACTTGATGCTTCCAACAAGTATTTCTGTATAGCCAAATCCTGATTAATCATGTAAACTTATGTCCAAAAACGATTAAAACATACCAAAAATGGCCAACAACCTTACTGACAATAATATATTAACAAAAGTTAATATCTTATAGATAGAGCTAAAAATCAAGCTCTTCCTCTTCACTAATGCACCAAATTTGTGGCTAATATCAGGTCCCAAAAAACACACATACATTATGTGCAAGTAACATTTACATAAACGCAAATAAGTAAAATCTGCCGCCAGTGGGCTCTCAATCAAAACAATAACAAAAGATGATGTCGAGGCTAGCGGGGAATCATGGGATTGATTCTCAAAGCTACTAAATATTGTCATAAAATTCTACATATTATAGGACCTTTTAAACTACAGTCCCCAGCTCTAGATTGAATTTCAGGAGGCAAAAAAAGGGCTTCGAGTCAATGACAGTATTTAGGTTATGGACATGGCTTTCACTGTTAACTGGCTTCCTGTTGATAATAGTATTACATTCAAATATTGACAGATTTGTCCTTTCATTTGTGGAACTTGAAGTACTAATTTGTAATTTTAAGATACAATTATTTGGAATTATTTTATAGATCACAGACTGTAAACAATGATTTATGTGCTTAAAATGTAATGGAATTACTTAGCAGGCATTGTGAAAGTATGGACTTCTCTAGGATTTTGTAGTTCATGTGTATGTCTGCACACAAATATTTCATTTGGTATTTGTGAGTTCATGTGTGTCTTTGACGTGTTTGTGGTCAGGAGGTGAGGGACGAACAACAGGATGCCAAACGGCTAAATCCAACAACATAAACAAAACCCTTGACAGTGTGACACGCGTCACCTTCGCTGTGACGGGGGACAGACACCGGAGAGGCACATAGTCTCTTTGAAGTCATTCAGCAATTGTGCCGCTGGTTTGGAAGTATTGTCTTTCCTGCCCTTGGGCATTTCTGTTGGGCAGATGAACTCTGCTTTTACTGAAACACTTGCCAGGATTAGACCTATTAGTTGAACAGGAGTTGAACAGAAGACTATCCTTGGTTTGGAGGAATCTGGTTTGAATGTGTTAATGTTTCAATCATTAAAACCAGTAGTATAACTCTTTCTTTCCATTTATGCAATCAGTTCTTAATTTGGCAGAAAATTAGTTGTAAAAGACATTAATCAGGAGGCATTTATTTTTCTCTTTCTTTTCCTCCCCCCTGTCTGAGTCATTGCTGCTGCTGCGTTTGTGTTCTATTCCAGGCTTTGGGTAAATACCTCTGCTGGAGGAGGTTTCTCCCCCCCACATCCCACCTTCCTCCCTCCATTACCTCCTCTAATGACGTTTACACATCTGCTTAGAAGAACCTCCACTCTTCTCTCGGTCATAGCTGTGTCCGTCTTTCTTCTCTTTCTCTGTTGCACATGCACACAAAAGCACATGTGGTTAGAAATTGGACTCTCCATTCATTAGTTGTCGGTGGAGTTGATATTCTAGTATCAATGATGAAGCAAAGACTTTTCAGCTCCTTCACTACTGAATCACAAAAAATCAATCTTTCATTATAGAATTTTAGCTTACCAATGTATGATAAGTGCCTTATTTTGGCCAATTGTACAAAAGAAACAGTAATGTAGTTTGGTCTTTTGAGTCATAAGAGTATAAAAGTCCTTTTTATTGAGTTTTATTGAGTACTGGTCACTTAAAGTTGAAATGGTTGCAAAGTTTATGGATGACTGTTATAATTCATTGACAGTTAATCTAATAAAAGTTCTCTAACTGATAAAAACCCATACAGTTTATTTTAGCATCTAAAATGTAAGGATTCAAAGCATTTTTTATGTTGTTAAAAGACGTATTGTCTTTGGATTTTTTTGGACTGGTGGTCAGATAAAATAAGAATCTTGAAGATACCACTTATAGCTTCAGGAAGTTTAAGGTGCGTTTGTTGCATTTTCCTGAAGTTTTATATAAAAAATAGACACAGTGAAAAAGATAAGATAGTTGGCAGAGTAATAAATCACAAATGTCATAAATGTAATCCCATTGGACTTTTTGGTCCTGAAGAAGTTGATTCACAGTATAACAAATGCAAAAGTAATGATTCATATTTCAAGACTGGAGCCAAACGCTTTCATACATTGATTTTGATTCAGTGTATATTCTTCAGTGTCCTTTAATTATGTTAAGAGATGTTTCATTGTGAAGCAAAAGTATTCTCCTACTCTGTCTCCCTGGACTCCTGAACTTTTCAACTTCTCACCTCCACATGCCCCCGACCAGGAATGTTACTTATGGTGATCTTCACACATGCACATTTGCATGCACACGTACAAAGATGCACACACACACACACACACACACACACACACACACACACACACACACACACACACACACACACACACACACACACACACACACACACACACTTTCTGAGAAACCCACATACTCCCAAACGGCACTCAATGAAGAGACGAGCCCAGCAGTCATGTCACTCACCTTCATTTTCCTGCTGATTGACATGTCCTGTTAAACCGTCCGCACACACATACACACTCACACATCAAACACACATACATACTGAGTGACTGTACCTGTCACCTCTCTTGAATAGTATTAACTTTACCTCATTTTGTTCTGCCTGTCCATCAACTCTATTCTCCTTCCTCCCACAGATGAATGGACTCCTGTGGGACTCTGTGTGTGTGTGTGTGTGTGTGTGTGTGTGTGTGTGTGTGTGTGTGTGTGTGTGTGTGTGTGTGTGTGTGTGTGTGTGTGTGTGTGTGAGAGGTTTTCAGCCTGCTGCCTGGCGCCACCTTGCCCACCCTGAACTTTCCATCCTCCAGACCCTCTGTCTTATAAAGGGACAGTTGAGAACATACGCTGTACTTGCCTGTGGTTGTGTGTGTTTGTTATCATGTGCATGTGTGTAAGTGAATACTCTGCCGGCAGGCCTCGCAGCACTTTCACTCTGAAGAAAATAGTTTTCAGTTGGCCCCTTCTTTTTTCTCCCCTCAGCAGGTCGAGTTCTGAAACGCCTAAGGTCCTCAACAAAACCACTGAAGTAGAGTGACAAAGAGACAGACAGACTGAGGGAGATAGAATGGAGAAGAGAAGAGAACTTGACTCCTAAGTCCCTTTAGTGACCCCTAGAGGCTCCACTGTTTAATACACCCCAAATACGCCATAACAATATTGTAGCAAAGATGTTCTTAAAAAAGGCTGACTCATTACAAACTGTAATGATAATATGAAATGGTTTATTGTTTGTGTCTCCCGATATAATAAACAATTTACCTATCTGACTAGTATTGTCCACAAGCGTTTCAGCCAGCATTGGCTGAGGGCCTTTAAAAAGTCAATATGAAGCTCAAAGGGGGGAAAGGCACTCTGCCCTGATTCAATCCTGGATCCAATCTGAAGTCATCCAACTACATTATTAGTTAAATCAATGTATTTAAACAGACATTTGTGTGCAAGTGCGGCCAAAAATGGGGTATTTCACAGGTGCTTCACAGGTTGTTACCAGAAGTTCTTTATCGCTAACTGCTGGCTACACCAGAATCCTGAAAAGTTGGCTATTGCTCTAAGAGGCTCTTTGTGGTCAGACAATGGCTGAAGTTCTGATATAGTGTGCTCATTGACAGCTGTTTTTACATGGTTAAAGAAACAATGGACCAATGACAGCATTCTCAGACTCCATTCAGCACTAATGGAAACAATCTAGCAATCTAGCTACATTCAGTGAGATGAGGTTGATGCTGCTGTACAAGATGTAACTCCATCCAGAAATATGTATATTTCTGAAAACACATTTTAATGTATATCAAAATAATATTATTTTAACCATTGCTGCCACTTGACAAGTAGCTGTTCTGGACTTTTAGTGTAAACAAAATGCCCACAGTTATTTTTAACATGGTGAGGGTAAAATATATTGCATGATTTCCAATGAGATGATGTGAACATAGAAATATAAAATCCAATGTGTTGTCTGAATGTTTTACACACTCAAATTGTTAGGTTGCATTGTGGCTAGTACTTGAAATAAGAAGTACTTAATATCAGGGATCATGCCACCTGTATTAAAACTGTTTAATTAGGATAGTAACTTCTTATAGACTATAGAGCATGCATGAAAGCCCGTTTTTTGTACAACCATTTAAAAATTGCACACAACAAAATAAGAACTTTTTGCCATTTCATTACACTTATATTGATACCAGTTTGCTAATATTTAGGCTGAAATACAGCTCAAACAAATAAGACTGAAGCTGAAAGCCAAGATGCATTTCGTTTAATCCAAGTCAACATTATATTTATTGTGTATATATAACTAAAGCATCCTGGGAAGAAATCTCCGAAATGTGGAGCATGGTTATCCCCATGAGACATACCAGTTTAATCAGACTCACAAAAATCTGTTTATATCACTCTCAATAATTAGTATTTTCTCTAAAAGCCAGATAAAAATAACAAAAAGACACACATCCCTCAATGGGTGCTGGATCCAAAAAACACGAATAGAGTAAGGAAATCAAAACAAGATCCGCACACCGTCTCAGTGGCCACAGCCCTCCCATGATGAACATCAGACTCCTTTGAGGACTCAGACTCTTTGTTTTATCCGGGTTTTCACTTCTCATTATCTCACTCTTTCTGTAGCTGCATGTTTTCTACAGATTTTGTCCACCTTGCTTTGCTCTGATATGACACTGGAAGCTTGAGGACTTCTCCCTCAAGAATATACTGAAGATAAGAGTCAGTGGAAGTCAGTGTGCATGGTTTCATATGTATGTAAATGTGTGCATGTGTACATTTCCTCAGGTATCACAAGGTTAAAAGATAGAGGAGTATGCACCGTATTGCATACGCCTTTTCATGCATACCTATGTGCCCATGTGCAGTAGAGTTCACATATCAGGAGTCGGAGAGATTGGCGTGTGTGCAATGTAGGACTGACTTGAGTGCCTAAGTGTGTTTGCTGAATACATGAGCATATGTGTTCATGTAGCTGAGGCCCTGCAAGAACTCGAAAGCAACTCGGAGCAGAAAATATGCGCTCACACACACACACATTAATACACACTGTCAGCCCAACTATCTCTGAGGGTATACTTTCTGCTTGTTCTTTGTATGTTCTTCATGTCTGACTTCCTCTCTGAGAGCCAAAACGGGACCAGGCAGTAGCTGAGAGTGTCTCAGAGATAAAGCTTCTGGGGGAGAAAAGTCACAAACTTTTCAAACTTTGTCCCTGTATGAGAGAAGAGACAATAAAGAGTAGAGAGCAAACTACAAGAGAGAAAAAGAAAATCAGACATACCGAATGTTTGCCCTTTGAGAGCGACGAGACAAAGAATGAGGAGAGAAAAATTGTCAGAAAGAGAGAGTGAACGCTTGAAGACAGGGTCAGAAAGCTTAATGCATTTCTAATAGAAGGTACCTCAGAAAAAAAAAAACATGGGAGACAGGAAGAGGGGGAAGAAAAGATAAAAGGTAATGGACGAGTAAGCGGAGGGATGATAAGTGAAGGTACATGCGGAGGAAATGGAAGGAAAAACTGACAAACTTAGACAAAGCCAGGTAAGAAAAGAAGGGCTGTGTTTGTGATGTGTAATAAATGTGTGTGTGTGTGTGTGTGTGTGTGTGTGTGTGTGTGTGTGTGTGTTTTGGAGGCAGGGGGGTGAGAAGATGGCCTTGTGTCAGTCACCCTATGGCAGATCTTTAACCCTGTAATTTACCACATCACTCCTCTCGCACTGATGGGACCGCTGCACTAACTGACAGCACTGCCTCTGGCATGTGTGTTTGTGTGTGTGAGAAAATGTGTGTACTTGTGAGAAAGGATTCTTGAGATGTCAAACAAAATGGCTGTGAGCCTGCATTCATTTTAGGCCTGTCTCTCTCTCTCTCTCTCTCTCTCTCTCTCTCTCTCTCTCTCTCTCTCTCTCTCTCTCTCTCTCTCTCTCTCTCTCTGTCTCTCTTTTTTTTGCAGTGGGAGCTCCAGATATCTGGACCAGGGCCCTGATAGTCCCTGGGGTGACTTGCAAAATTAGTGTATGACCTCTCATCTGTTTCAACATAAACTACACATCACTACTGTAAGTACCCCAGTGGATGAAACTTAAAACCTTTATACCCTTATGGAAAACAAGAAGTGACATGTATTGTATTTAAAGACATAAAGACAGAGAGAATGTGTTGGTAATAATAACATAAGGTGACTTCTGAAAAAAAAAGGTAAGAAAAACCTGTAAGAACGCCACATATCGTTGTACTATTCTTCTTAGACTTGGTCCTCATCCCCTGTAAATAAGATAGATACACTGTTATGTGACTAAGAAGGGCTAAGTTATATCTTAACAAAAGAAACACCCCATAATGCATTTTGCCTTCCCACCTGTATGTCAGTGATTCCCAATGCATTTCATTGTTCGATTGTGTGAAAAACAACAACATCCTCTTAAATGCCTTCCTGTCCCAACTGGCCATAAAAGAAAGCAGCACTCAAAAGTCTCACCTGGCCTTAAAGGTAAAGCATCCTATGGAAAAGGCTTTAACTTTATAGTTTATTGTTGAATTCCTCCCATTGATGATGCTCTCACAATCATCTTGGGGGCTTTGTTGTTATTGGACTGTTTTGCACTTTAGTTCTTATCCCACATTGTTTACATTATTTAATACACTGTGATATAGATCGATGGGCAATAACAGGACATGCAGCCCCCATGTTTACGAACTGAAAACAAGTAATCCCAATACAGGTTAATGATAGGGCTGGGTGATAAATCATTTTAGTCGATAAATCTTGTTTTCAGCCACTCCCATTGGGCTCCCATAGTTCACATTCTCCCCCCCCCCCCCCACCTTTTTAATTCCTACAGAGTGGCTGGGTGGCCCCAGGTATGTGGCACCCAGCCACAGGTATTGTGTTGAAGATGCTCTGCGTCACCTGTACTTTTACTGTAGCCTGAAACTTCATAGTGCACTTTTAAAGACAATTTTACAACTTCCACTTTAACCCCAAAATTCCGGTTATTTTATTAATCTCCGAAGAAAAAATCAGTTTGATTTTTCTTTTTTTTTTGTAATTTTATTGATAAAATAAAATAAAAACGTTGTTGTTTGTTGTTTCAAATAAAACATCTGTTTCAGTCATAAATTGAGTTTGGTGTAAAACATACTGGATAACTCTGACACACTGATATTTCACCTGCCAAGGGTTTAATTCAAAAATAAGTCAAGATGTCTCTGGTGCTTATACAGAAATGTCCAAAATGTGAACTGGTAACTTTAGCCTCTTTGGATTAATCAACATGGTTTATCATATTTTTGTTATTATTGTCTTTATAGTTGGGTTACTGGGTTAAATCAACAATTGTGTTTGGTTCATTTCAGTCACAGGCACTACATACATAAATACATCCCATACTAATAAAACTGAATTAAATCAACACAGTCTTACATCTGTGCTGCACCTGTCACCCAGGTGGGTCAAATTTAGAACTTGTGTTTTTGAGATGTGGCTACTCCAATGTGTGAGGTTTAGGAGGTTCAGTAACTGCCCGTCGATGTGTCTCACTATCCCCAGAAATGACAGTATCTGTTTGATTGGTGACTACATAGCTGTGCAAATAAAGCTCAAATCAATGTAACTCAAAATGTAATAATTTGAGGAACAGATTCCTCCATATTCCTCAACTTGTTCAACATTTGGAATCTTTTTCTATTAATAATCATGAATAAACCAACTCTGCACATTTCCAGCAAGGTTTCAATAGAGTAACAAAATGTTTGAGCTTTCACACCTCTGAGCTTTTCCTTACATGGCAGACTGACCAGTCCCTGATTGTCCCATGTTTCTACATCGTACACTTTCTCCTCACCCCGAGTCAATTAGACAATTCATATTTCTTACACACACCAACTCTTATTACTATCAATATATACTTCCCTATAAATACATACTTACCATCATAATCCTCAAATCTCTCAAGGTTGTGTCTCTGGTTTTTCCGTAATTTTTAGAGCAAAGTGAAACACTGTAATAACAGATTAATTCATTTTTAAGGGTCCATACAGCTTTGTTGTAAAGGTACAACATGACTGAAAATGTCCACATCCAGTACTTCATCATTAATACTTTATCATATCATTGATGATGATGCTGTTATACCAAAACACATCTAGTTGTTGGGGAAGGCTAGTTTTTGGATTATTGTTTCTTTGAAGTTGTATTTGTTTGTCAATTTCTTGTCTCTAGATTTTGTTTTCATTAAAGACTAGGATAGTCTCCACGAAATACTGCTTTCACCTGAATCTGTGATTTTAATATGTGTGTATTTTAAATGCAGATCAAGCTGCAAAGTAAATCATTCGGAAGATTTTAAGATGAAATGTGCTGCTTCGTCAAAGGTATGGAATTGCTGTGTGCTTGCAAGCGTTTTGTTCTGCTTAGAGTAGAAATGTCAGGACACGTCAGTCTTCCACCAGTGACAGGATGTGGAGGAACAGCATGTTAGAAAGGGCATCCGTCAAAATTTAACGGAGTAAAATATTTGTGTGGTACGAACACCTTCTGTCCAGTTGTACACTCAGAACATGTGTAAAACAATAGCGCTATGTTATTTGGTCTATTAGCTTAAATAAATGTCTGTTTGGGTTGTGGCTGTGAGAACATGAAAGAGTGAGAGATGGACAGGAATGCAAACTATAAGCGTTGAAAGGCTCCTATTGTTTCTCTCTTCTACTGTTGAGTTGCAAATAAATATTTACATAAAGTTCTGTCTTCTACTTTTTCTTCTATCTCTGGTACACACACAGATAGCCAAGCACACTCATACAAAGACACATTCTTTTGCTCTTGTTCCTCTTTGCACACACACACACACACACACACACACACACACACACACACACACACACACACACGCCCACCCTGGTACACAGTAACCACCCGGAGGGGACAGTGAAAGAAGAGCAGAGAAAGAGATGCAGAGAGCAGACAAGGTCGTAGTTCCTGTGGACTGTCTTTGAAAGAGGAGTCAGATGTTTTCCATCCCCTCCTTTGATGTTAAAGCAGCCTCTTTACCAGTGTAAAGACAGGGTACAATAACCTAGACTCCCCACCCCTCACACAGCCTTCTGTACACTGGCCGTACACACCCACAAAGCTCTGCGGGCGAACAGGTAACCCACAGCAACCCCAGCCAGAAATCAGAATGAGTGTGGCAGCTGTCCAGGACCTGTGCAACGTGCTGTTTGTGTGTTTTTGTGTGCTTGAGTTTGTGTACTTTATTTAAGTGTTAACATTAAGCTTTCAGATTTGTAACTTTAAACAAAATATTTAAAAAACTGATGACCTTTGTTTTTATTTCAGGTGATAGTGATAGAGTTGAACAGTTTATTTTTTTTTTAACTCTGCTAACTCCAGCAGGTACAGATGATTAATTAGACACACTGTCTTCAAATAATACAATGTTAAGGATTACACATTTACAATGGTAGGATTTTTTCTGGACTCTTTTTAGTCTCAGTCCCTGTAAATGCCAAACACACAAATCTGCTCATGTCAATAGGTCAATGTCTTCACCATTTTCTGTGTGAAAATCGAGAGCGAGAAATGTTTCAGTCTGCATTCTCAGCATTGCCAATCATTAAGATAATTCTCCTTCTTGTTTGGGTGTTACTTGAGGTTAGACAGGTTTCATTTGGAAGGATGTGACTGAGTTGTGTGCGTGCGTGTGTGTGTGTGCGTTCTTTTTTTACTCATCTGTGTTTTACGTAAAGGCAGGTCATGGGAATTTCATGAATAATTCTGGTTTAGTAACAGGCTAGTTTGCTATAAAAAAAACTACAACACCAACAATTGCAGTATAAATAAATTTAATTGAATGATGACATAATGGGGGGGGGGAAATAGGAAAAAATTAAGCTTCACCAGACATTTTTGTCTAATACAGAGCTGCTCTCGCAGACTGAACAAAATACTCCAGCAATATTCAATGAAAACCATCAAAACCATTCAATGAAAACCAGCAGCTTAACCCTCAGTGAACAGATGTTTACTGACTGGAGAATAAAGTGTGTGATGAACAAGATTGACCCGCCAGTACCTGTCTCATAGAATTGTTCTGTGTTCACTGCCTGGTATGAGGAATGCTGCTTGCTTTGTCTCACCTGTCAGCTGCAAAGTGTGCGTCCATCACTGCTCGGCTCTGATGTGTGAATGAAGGTCACCAGCCGAGACCTTGTCTCAGAGTCAGTCTGAGTTCATGTGCAGGTCTGTCTGTGTTTGGTAATAAGTTCTGTGGTCAAAATGAGCTTTCATACCTGTAGAACAACCCCCTGCTTTAAGTCCAACTCTGTAGAAATACAGGAATAACTAGTAAAGTAGTCGTGCTACAATAGAGGATGATGTTACAGGACTAATGTTACATATTTTAAGGACAGCTCTTGACCACTATGGCTACAAATACCATTTCTACTACTGTTACTTTTTCAGTCTGTTGCTTCCTTCAGCCTTTCCTTGACATCTGTGTCCTCTGAACCTGATACGGCCTTTGTTGTGTTTGAGGCATTGTTCTAATTCATGTGTTTTGTTTCGTTCCATCTTGTTTTTAACGTCATCACTTTAATGTTCTTATTGATTTCATCATGTTTTCAATCTCATTCTAATGTTCTCACTTGCCTAAGTAAAGAACAATGACTTTCCTGTATTTGTATATGCTGTACAAACAAATCAACCATTTCTTGGCTTTTTTTACATTTTTTTTTTTTAAAGATTTATTTTTGGGCTTTTTATGCTTTTAATGGATAGATAGGACAGTGGATAGAAATCAGACAACTACATTAAAACACATCAGGAAATCAGGAAAAAGGTGGCGGTCCTATTGATTGAACCCTTATGTAAATGATCCCTGCCTCTAAACCCTTCCACTATGTATCCCTCAATACAGCAGAAGAACCATTAGGATAATGAGACTTTGGTTATACTTTATCAAATAGCTGGGAGTCAGCTCTTCATGTAAGACCATTCTTCTAATCAACACCTCTAGTAAGTTCAAGTGAAAGTTAACCTTAACTTGCAAAGTAATGATTGATATTAAGCTACACCTGGATCTCTTCCTCTAACCCTTTACGGATTGGTTCCTCTGACATGTTGTGTTTGAGCTATAACTGTCTGAAAAGCTACTTATGAAAATGTATCAATTTGAAACACTTAAATCATTTATCATCCCCATCCAATAAAAATTATTTTATTGATCCATTAGGATTGTGTCCATTACCAATGCTGTCAAAT
The DNA here is from genome assembly GCF_963930695.1 of Labrus bergylta. Classification (NCBI taxonomy): domain Eukaryota; kingdom Metazoa; phylum Chordata; class Actinopteri; order Labriformes; family Labridae; genus Labrus; species Labrus bergylta. The sequence continues at coordinate 15,579,053 of NC_089204.1, read as the reverse complement.
GTCAATAGATACCTTATGTTTCTTACCTGGTCATCATGGGATATTTTAAGCTTACAAACAATCCTTACACAATTCTTTATTGGTCTTTCATCAGTGCAACACTTTAGAAACAGAGTTTTTTTCTTCTCTATGTATATATTTTTCGCTTCGAGGTACATGCTTGGGTAGTAACTAGCAGTCACACAAGTTTGTGTGAACGTAAGCACTTGTGCCTACATGCATGCTTTGTTCGACCCCCGGGCCGGGTTATGTCAATCTGTTATGTCCTCTTGTCAAGATATGCATCTGCGGTTGTGTTCGTTCTGCCTCGTCTCTCTTTCTGTGTCTCTCATTTGTTCTATCTCTCGCTCGTCCCTCTCTGCAGACTCGGGTTACACTCCTCCGTCAGATGGCGTTCTGCCTGGCTGAGCTGCACTTGTGGTCCACCAAGAGCTCGCTCCAAGTCAAAGGTAGCACTTATCAGCATGTTCAATCGGCCTCGCTCTCAATGATTCTCTCCCCGTCTCCTTTCTCTGTAACCTCTCACTCTGTCTTACTCTGGCTCTCTCTGTCATCACTCACTTTGTTTTCACACCTTCTCCACACCTTACCTCTATCTACTAAGACAATCTGACTCTCAGTCGACACCAATTCTCACCCTGTCTCTTTTACTTTCTCTTTACTCTCTTCAGATTCTCAGTCCATCACTCTGTATGTTCCATTATACATGACGTGCTTTATGTTATAAAATCAAACAATATTTATACATTTTAGAATATCAAGTCCAAGTGAAATTTCAGAGACTAGTGAAAAATCTGCAAGATGTTGACTGTATGGACAAATACAATTAAATAAATAAAATAAACTAATTGTGATAAAAGTGGGCACCATTACACAATTGATTTCAACAAAAGAATTAAATATTCGAGGATTCTTGTAGCTGGTTACATTCCCAGATTCCCTCATTTTGAATCAAGTGTAAATTCGGTGCAGTGTTAAAATAAAAGTAAACCATTCAGTTGGAATTGTAAATAATAACTGAGATAACTTAGCTTTGAACATGGTCTGAGTTTGCTGGGTTGCTTGTTGTTATTTAAAATGTACTGTTTCTTTAAATAGGAAGTGTGTATTTGAGCCTGACAGCGTTGACAGTTACAGCCTGATGTCAACATATGTTATGCATTATTGTTTTATATGGGGCTACTGCCTAATGTTCTATAATCACTACAATGAAAAAAAAGTCCTGGGACTAGCTAGTGGGGTTTGCTTTTTGGTTTTGCACTGACTTTGTGCTGCAAATATATTCAAATATCAAAATCAATGCTGCAAAATCAAAGATATTATCTATGTGTTCAATGAATCCCATGTTCCTTTCATAACCTGGCAGCTTATATTTAACACAATGCATTCAGGCAGTAGTAGTTGACTAGTTTCTAATGTATTATGTATAGTAGCAGCAAATGTTACAGCATGCCTCTATCCTGCAGATTATCAGATGTCAAACAGCTCCTATAATTTATTTTTACATACTTTACACAGTTAAACTTTACCAGACTTGTTTGTAAAATCTTGCCAGTTCCCCTGTGGGAAGCGCTCATCGATAAGTTGTGATAAGTGAGCTGCACATTACACCTCCTACATCAGCATTATGCAAACCTCGAGAAACCTTACCAGCTGACCGATGCTTTGTCGTGAGGCTGAGTGGGTGTAAGTTTGACTTTTCTGGCATTTTTGTGTTTTTTTTTTTTTCCTGCTCGCCACCTATCAGAACATCTCTTCCTTTGGAGAAAAAGCATTTCCATCTGTTTTCTTGTTTTCTCCTCCCTTCCATTCTGTCTTGTCTTTCACAGTCTGCTGAGCTTTACACAAAGATAGTGTCTCTCAGAGGCTGACTGTGTGTGTGTGTGTATAGGCCCATGTGTATACACAAAGGTAAGACAGGGTGTCCTAGGTGATGGTGACATATCCTTATTTGTTTGTTTTTTTCCTGCTGTGTGTGTCTTCTGCTATCTCAGAAATATATGTGGATGGATACATCTGAGCACAGAGGCCTGGTCGCTGAGGTGTGACGCTGCATATCGCCACCTTCCTTACATCAACCTCATTCCTTACATACATCTACCTCAAAAACAAAAACATGGACACATAAAAGCATCTACCACATGACACTATGAACCATAGTTTTTTTAGATTTGTTCTACATTTGTTTGTACACCTTCCTGGTATCCAAAGCCTTTTGCTGTTGGCCACTGAGCAGCATCGCAGTTTATGAGTTAATTGCTCATAGAGCAACCTTTTCAATGGCAAAACTAATTATTGATCATAATTTAAAACAAAGATTAAAAATGCATATTCAGATGCGACCCCTTGATCTATTCTTCTTATCTCTCTTAGTTGAACTGGAATGATTTAAGTCCCAAGTCTCTGACACATTTTCCGGTTATTGTTATAAAGGAGGTGTTCGCACATCCAACTGTCTCAGGCAGCAGGTGCATAGGAGGTATAGTTGTAGCCTTGAAAAGAGAAAATCCTGCTCACTGCTCTTGCTCTGCATCAACGTTTATTACAAAATACATGTTTCAGTCCATGTGGACCAAGTGTGTTCTCAAACTATTCCCAAAGCCATGATCTCTAGTAGACAATACTCCACCCAGTCGCCCACACAGGTATGGGACATTTGATCTAATTAGGATTGCTGATCAATCATCAGCAGTGACCTGTGCTGAATCACTCACTACATAAACCACTTTTATGAAGATAAAAAAAACAAAACAGAAATACGAAAAATGACAAGCTAAACTTGATTAAATAAATGAGACACAACGACACATCACTGGACCTGTTTACAGGACTATTTCTTGAGATTTCATGTACAATGAACGAAAACATTGACCTTGCAGCTTTCGTAAATCATTCTAAAAAGTATATTTATATGAACTACTGTGTTTGTATCTTTTGTGTACCATACCAAGACCAGAACTCCTGGGAGCATGTTATGCTGTTCTATGCTATGTTATTGGGAAATGTCTATCATTTTTCCTTTTGAGAGCTCTTATGCTCACTCATTTTTGGCTTTAGTGGTCGTGATGCTTCACTACCATAGGATGACTGACATGGACATAAGATTGCGTAAATGACATGAGACATCATTCCATTAACACGATCAAATTGATTCAAATACTTCTTTCTAGTATGATAAGTAGAGATTTGACCATATTGTTTCATTGAGCACATCCTCAGACTGTGTAACTTTGGAAGAGGTTTTCAAGGCCTGTGTGCTCCTTTTCACTGCTTTAGGTTCTTTAGGTTATGTCCACTCCTATAGACTATTAATGGTGGTTATTTCAGATCAGTAGATATTGCTGGGTCCGTTATGTGCCAGTGTTTTAGACTGTGACAGTTAGAGTATAGATTGTGATGGGGTAGTTATTTTTCTCTGTGGGATCTCCCTATAACAGTTCATATAAATTCTTGTAATGCCATGCAATATGCCTCCACCACACATTCTGCTGGGTAAGTCTGTTCTAAAAACCTGTTTTATTTCTACTGATTTGTCAATAAATCATTCATGGTGTGACTCATTCGTCTGAGCCTCAAACAGACTTATTGGTAGACCTTGTTTTAGGAGTGTAGGGTGATAACTATTTGCCAGCAGTAAGATGATTCGATCCTTTTTGTCTGAAGTGGTACACAATGTGCCAGACATCTGTTAGTGAGCTTTGTTACTCACTTTTTATGTGGAGGAGTCCTCTAGATGAGCTGTGGCAGTTTGATGCACCTCTTGTTAAATAAGTCAGTTGAATCACTTCATTATTCAGTGTTTGCTATTTTGGAGAGTTGTACCATGTACCTACATGTACCTGAATGCATTTCTCTAAAGAAAATAGAACAGAATATTCAAAATATAGTGTAAAAATGCACCCTGCTCTATATAATCATGTTTACTATTGTTTTGGAAAGCATAGTTTCTTAAAGTTTTCAATACTATCAGATGTGGAGACTATAAAACCAAGCTAATATAGCCTGTAGATCTTCCAAGCCATATCAGCACTGCTGCCTACAAAAAACATTTTTGCTACTCAATGCACATACCTGTATTTCACAATATGCACCTAACTTGCACTATACGTTAAATTCATTGCTATGAAACCCCGTTGGGTTTTGTTTAATATCATGAGTGTCCCGCTGATACTCGATACTCAAGGTTATAAGAAACAAATAATTAAAATTAAGTATTTACTAACTGTGTGCTTGTGTGTATTTGTGTCTGCTATCAGCTCTCCTGTTGTGTTAGTGTGACTTGGCCTCGGGTGCAGCAGCAGCAGCAACAGTCATGAAGCGATAAAGAAACGATGTGTTGTGCGAATCCGAATCTGGCTGCTTATGGTTTTGGGCCTGCAGGAATAACACTGACAAAAAAAAAGCCTCACCTCAGCAGTTTGCGTGTTTGTGTGTGTGTGTGTGTGTGTGTGTACTGGTTACCCGCTGTTCGTATGTCTTTAAAGCTATCTGCTGATTCTGTTCATCTACTTTCAAATGTATATGTTGTATGTGTGTAAATCAGTCTGCCACCTCAGGTGGGACGGGTTCAGGCACACTCCCGTCTTTATTAATACCCCTCTGCTCCCCCCCTCATCTATTCTGGCTCGGACCCCCCCCCCACTCCCCCACCCCACCCCACCAACCCCACCCCCCAAGCCCATCCTGCCCTCCCACCTCCTCCTCCCCCTCACAGGGCCTTATCTCAGCTCAAACCGTGGTGCTGGCAGACGGGACAGGCCACTGGCTGATAGTGATTGTTTATCCCACGGTGCGAAATTGCTGATCTGTCTTCTGCTTTTCCCTGACAGCAAGATGCTCATCATCTTCTCTCTCTCTCTCTCTCTCCCTCTCTCTCTGTCTCTCTCGCTCCACAGATACAGATATTGGCACCTATCAGTACTACGATAAAGGAGAGCCAGGTAAATAGTGTTTATATTGGATGTCTGTTTGTGTTTAAGATAAGTTGCATTTGTCTTGTTTTTGGAATCGATGTGCTTTCCTCATATATGAGGAAGGGCTTTCAGCTGCCTCCCACGCTCACATAAGCCCTTACAAACATACACTCCTACACACAAATTATTAGTTTTGCCTGTTTTAGGGTCTCACACCCGTTAGCTACACATACGCTCGTCCACAGGCTAATAGCTATTAGTATGTAGGATTTACACCCTAAAACCTTCTGCACATACCACACACAAACACCCAGGTTATTAGGCCTCCAGGCTTCTATCTCTTACACTCTCTGTGTTCCTGTTGACCTGGGGTCCTGACACACAGCGATAGGAAAACTAAACTGTTGACTTTCTGCTAGATCACATAGCATGAGGCCCCATGTAGTCCAGCCTCATATTGCCTCAGGCCATGAGGCTTCAGTTATCATCAGGAAGCGCTCAAATCGCTCCCCCACAGTCAAAGAAGTGTGGAAACGAGATTGAACTTCCTTTACTTTTAAGTTTGTTTCCATAAATGTATTGTTGAGTCCACACTAAGTTTCATGAGGAAGATGGCTACATTCTGGTTAGCTGTCACCTCCTGTATTTGCCAGATTTAAAAAAGAACAATAACAATAAATAACAGGCTGTATGCACTTGTTGCAGTCTTCAGATGTTCAGACTTTTTTCCAATAGGTCACTCCAAAATAAGGATTCAGTATGTGTTTGTTCAGGAATGAAAGTACAATTTCAATGTGTAAAAAGGATTAAATCAATATTTTAGAAATATAGTACATACTGTTCAATACCAAAGCAAACATTACATACCACCGATATAGCCCATTTGTTATCATAATGAGAAACCTGGGCATAATATTTAGTTTAAATCGTCAAAAAAAAGAGCTGTTACTTTGACCACAAGAATATACCAGTAGCTTCAATACAAACAAAAATGTAAGGCTGAGGGGGAGCAGCCTGGTGAAGGTTATCTCTTGGGTAATTTCTAAAAGCAACACCTTTGATTAAGTCGAAAGTGTCATTTTTTGTGATTTTTAGTTAATTTTTAGTTGTTCATAGAAATATATATATTTTTTTTAAACTTGACTTTGCTCCCCTTGTAGAATAGTAAATTCACCACAACGCTGTCTTGTTATGTCTTTCAGTAAATGAAGTTATGAAGTTCAGTAAATGCCTTGTTATTTGTCTGCTAAATGTCTCTGTTATTTCCACGCTTTCTGTCGTCGGCCATTTCTTGAATATTTTAGAGTCTCTTTCTCTTCATCAGCACGTTTTGGGTTGTCCTGTCTCAGACGTCTCTGCCTCAGTTTCACAGATTTCCCTCTCTTTGTCTCTCTCACATGTATATTTTGCTCTTGCTCATTTTGTGTACAGTGTGTCTGTCTCTTCCTCTCTCACTCTCATCAAAGGGTTTTCCTCCTTTCTCTATCATCTGAGAAGCTGCTTTCTCTTTAGTCCAATCGTCAGTGGAGAGACGATGCTCCCGCTCCAAATCCTTTCATTTTGAGGATTACTAAAGTGTGGCTTGATATCAGAGTGGGGAGGGGGGGGGGGGGGACAAAGCAGGGGAGAAGAGTCACTATCCAAAAGTATCACAACATTTTCACATAGCTGTGAAATAGCTCAGACACAATTTCATTTACACTAGATTTATTCAAAATAAGGGGGTTTGGACACTCCTGAAGTTAGACTATAAAAATGTAAATACTTAATATATATTTTGGGGCTTTTATGCCCTGTAGTCCATGTTGCATTTCAAATCTAAAACAGCATCTTGGCTTTAAAACCTGAGTGTTTCTCTATAGCATTACAATACCACAGAGGCCTTTGAATGTAGTTTTATAGTGTAGTAGAGAAGTATTAGTCCTGCATCACTTTTAAACAATTAAGTAGCTATTAGCACTAAGAGTTAGAAAAGCTTTTATCCGACTCATAGGGAAGATACCATCTACCTCCTCCTTATATTAGATAAAAGTTTATGTCACTTCATTGAATATTGAATTGGCTGACATTCAATTCATCCATAAATGCCTAATTAACCAGATATGAAAAGGCACTGTATCACTATAACAGGAGGCTTTTTTTTTTCCTTCAGGGTTTTCTGCCTAAAATCAGAAACCTCTCTAGGAAACTCTACCTGCTCAACATTAGGGTTAACAATGCAAGATCAGGTGAAGAGTGGACGTCAAAGAGGCACTGTTCTCCTTTTTCACTGTCAGTGTGACATCAAAAGTTTTTGATATTTGAAGATGACAGTAGATGATAGTAGGAAAAAGTAACACACAGTTGCATTAGTTTAAGCTTTTTGGACCTGTGTGGGTGCAGTTTAGAAAGTGCTATCATCTGATTCTGTTTCAAATGTTGCTGAACTAATCACAGATAAAGTCCTGAGTAGTTATAAAAAAAACAACTTTACAACTGTAACCCAGAACAGTGCCAATAAAGGGAAATATTTATTGTTTGTACAGACGCTTAGAATTAAGTTTAAGTATTACCGCCTAAACGAGTGCACCATAAATCTACACTATAAGAAGGTTATACTGTTTAGTTTTTTAAAAAACAATTTAAGAGAAGAGTTTAATCAACTGTATGATCGTTTTGGAGGCGGCAGTTTCTGTTGAATTCCCTTGAAGTTGTACTTACAGGTGTTACTCTTGTTTTGTATGGCATATTTATAACGAAAAGACTCAACTTACTGTAACAAACTGTAAGAAATAACAGAAAGGCCCTCCTAGTAACAAAACACCCACACTTTAAAGATTGCAGTATTACTAAAAGACCGTTTAATTTGCAAGTTTACTGAAGTGCATCTAATTAAGGTCACAACTGAGATTGATATGGGGTGTTTCTCTTATGTAACAGTTAGGTGAACGCCCTGTGAACATTGTTCATGTCAAAACAAACTGTGTACGCCAGTGACAATCATTCATTGGGCAATTTATTGCTCTCTATACCTGTATTAATAAAAAAAAGCATCATACGCAGTTCCACATCTCCCCACTAGAGGTAGACCCAGGCTCATTGGAGCAGCTCTGGGGGTCCCCTGCAGCCAAAAAATAAGAAAACATCCCCCCAACCCTCCCTACCCAGCCCCAAAGCAGGTGCCCATGTCTGGGCCTGTCTGGCCCCTCACCCCCTTATCTGATTAATACTACTAATCCTGGAGGTTTTCCTGCCTGCCAGAAAGGCCGGCCACCAGACTGGCCACTTTCTTGCTCATGGCAACCAGGCCATGAGGTACTTTTACAGGTTACACTGTGCCAACAAGGTCTCTTGGAGCTACAGGGGGATGTTTAAGCTCCAGTTCATTTACATGTTCCTCATTATCTGCCACATATAGACTAGAGTCCTTAGGCTGGACCATGCTCATAAAGCTCATATCCCATATCTAACCCCACGTTTGGCCTTTTCATTTTTTTTTTCCTAAGCAAATCCTCGGGAGCATCACTACTACAATGAGAAACTCAATTTCTGTGATGGTAAGTTCCAATAGAGCGACTCAAAAGAAGTGATTGACAGTGATACATTTTTTGTTATGATCAGTTCTCTAATTATCTTACAAATGCATCTTTCAGAAACTGCTGTCCTCATAAGTCAACCTTCCTTCTTCCTATTTTCTCTCGTTCCTTCCCTCTCTTCCCCTCACTCCCTCTGCTTTTCACCCAGTAGTGGAGTACAAACACCCTTATCAGGAGACAAACACTCATCCCCCTGCCCTCCCCTTCCTCCTCTCTCCCCTGACCCCCTCCTCCCCCACCCCACCACCCTCCACAACCTCATTTGCATGCATCTGTTTACCTCCTCTTCCCACCTATTCCTAATAGAGAGTCCCTCCTTAATGGTCGTTTCAGTAAAGATGAAAAGGGAGACTATAAAATAAACAGATAGTGATTGCATCATATTGAAAACAGCAGTCCTCCCTTTCCTCTTTTTTTTTTCTCCGACTGAACTTCATGTGTAAGTGTGGGCAGAAGCAGATGCACAAATTCAATTAGCTGTTTTTTTTTTTCTTCATATCCTTCCCTCTCCCTGTTTAACCACTAGAGATGGAGGGGAAAAGGGAGTGCTGGGAAATTAAAATGAAGGGGCCTTGGTGTGGTACGTGTTGAGATATGTGCTGCTAACTCTGAGGTTGCATTTGAGAGATAACTCAACTCAAGAACGTCCAAAAGTCCCCACATTTAAATATATTTGCTTCTCCTTGAGGACCAGTGTGTGTTTTTGAAGGGACATTTTTGCTTTCAGAAGAATGTTTCCCCTCCTTTTAGCGCAGCTAAATCAATCTATAAACAGCAGACTTCAGACTTCTGCTGCTCTGGGAATATGGTGGTCAGGAACATAAAACATGTGACTACATCAATGTAGTTTCTATTTAGTAAGTAAGGGTTTTATGTTGATTTTAAACACAGAAGTTTAAGAGTGACTTAGCTGCTAATGCTAACATGTAGTAAAGTTGACATCAGGTTTATATCGAAGGTGTGATATACTCAAGACATTAGAAGTAGGTTTTGATTTTTTCAGAACACTTGTTCATATTAAATTGATGTATAAAAACCTATATAACCATGTACCTTTCAGAATGCCTGGCTAAGTATCACAGGGTGTCTCCAAAAAAAACCTTAAGGTGCCAATATAGAGATCCTCATTTGAGCTTCAGCTGTTTGTAGGTTCAATTTGTGGAACTCCACACCCACAGAGCTTGAACGAACAATGACATTGATGATTTTAAAGTCACTTGTGTTGTAAAGAATGATAAGGTGCCTGCAATTCTGTTTTTGGACCTATTAGTGCTGTTGTGAGTAGTAACATTTTGTTTTAAAGACTTAAAGGACAGGCACTGCAAACTAGCTTAGGCTTTAAAACATAGTGTGTAGTATTAATTTGTGCTGCATACATCTCCCTATAAACATCACATAAATACAGATTATGTTAGATGTCATAAAGGATTTGAATAATTAATAATCAAAAAAGCTGGAAAAGGGAAAAGCAATTCTATTAGGTTAACTAATTGGGACCCAGAAGTCCTTCCTGTGGTCATTTCATTAGTAGCATCCCTTTATTCCACCTGTCAGTCTTGTCACCACCCTCTCTTCCTCCACCCTTCTCATACTTAGATCTAAAGCCAGATATAAAGTTTAGCCCTTTTACCCTCTCTGTTTTTGTTACCACATTCCCTTGAATTCCCATGAGGGTCTTTAGCAAGAAAAATAATTTCTCCTATGTCTGTGTTCAAACTTCCAGTCACATGATCTTTAGGTTTTTCTCGTGTTGTTCCCTCATAGCTCGAGGCTTCTCATGGACCCCCAAGAACCGCAGACCAGAGAAGCTTCGTGATTCGCTGAAGGAGTTTGAGGTACCCGCCTCCTCTGTGAAACCTTCTCCCAACTCCCCTCCCAGCCTCCCCCTCTTGTCTTCTTCCTCCCTCTGGGGATTTTCTGAGTTTTCCCTTTCCGAAACGGCCGATTGATTAACAAATAGGGGCATTCTCTCTCTTTTCTCCCTCTCCCTTCACTCTCCCTGTCGCTCCCGTTTGTTCTCCTCTCTCTCTTCTCCTCTGTCATCACCTCGCTTTCGGCTGAGCTCTGTCATCGAGGGGGATATTTGAGGGGATCAGGGGGATGCAGGCTGCCCCCTCGTCTCTTTTCTTCCTCCCTCCTTCTCTTCCTCCTCCTTCCCTTCCCTTCCTCTCCCCTCATTCATCCCCTCTTCCTCCTCCCCCCCCCCGTACTTGTGGCCGTACAAGCCTAGCTTTGTTTGCTGGAACCTGCCTGTGGATGTTACTCTCCCTCACACACTAACACACACACACTCACGCACAAACACACACTCTCACTCTCTCACACACACATCAACCTCCTTCCTCTCACCCGTAACCATTGTCTGAAACGAGAAACACCCCAGCTCACCTCCACACCCCACCCTCCTCCTCCTCCTCCTCCTCCTCCCCCTTCTCCTCCTCCTTTTTCCGTCCCTCTCTCCTCCCATCCAATCACCCCAGCTGGGTTTGGAATGTGGCTGGAATGACTGACCTTACGCATGCACGCCCACACACACACACGCTGACATGGGCACAGGCAGTACTTACCTGAATCCTCCTTCAACTCTCTCCCTGCCCCCTTGTGAGCAGGAACTGCTGCTGTGGCCACCTGTGGGTGCAAGTGTCTGACATTGTGTATTTTCAGAAATATTCTTGCAACTTTGAGCAACACTGGCATTTCACCAAGATAGTAACTAGATTTGACTCGAAGTATTAGGTTTATTAAAAAAAACAAATTATTACATACGAGACTGAGGTTTTTTTTGTTGATACAAACGTGAGAAAATTAGGTTAAAAAAAACAAGCATTTCAAATGTCAAGTAACATGCACATAATTATAAATATTAACAAAATATAACTGAGCTTACAATACAGTACAAATTACCGTACACATTTTCTTAACTCTTTTCACAAGTTTTGTAGAGGCAAGCAGATGTCACTTCTAATGGTTTATTTACCAATTAAAAAAGAATTATTCACAAAAAATACCACATTTAAAGTTTCTGTACCCAAATCTGTGTTCAGCAACATAACTGCATTATCTCTGTGTGTTGTACTTTTCTTTTGTTTATCGATTGTGTGTATTCAGGAGCTGTTGCAGACCAACACCTGCGTTCAGACCAGATGGAGGAGCAAACATTGCTGCCAGGTACACACCTTTCTAAGCACTAAAAGACACACACACACACACACACACACACACACACACACACACACACACACACACACACACACACACACACACACACACAAGCCTCTTTTTTTTACAGTTCAGAGAGTGGCAGAAGCTGAATGAACCTCCCGTGGTCTGCCCAGAATAGGCCTCCGGAAAAAAGAGCTTTGCTGTTCTGTAATAGAAGTTAACAGGTGATTTCATTATGCCAATTTATTAAAAATTTTTGGGGCTTTTTGTGCCTTTAATGGAGAGATAGGACAGTGGATCGTGTCGGAAATCTGGGAGAGAGAGAGAGTGAGGAATGACATGCGGGAAATGAGCCACAGGCTGGATTCAAACCTGGGCCACCCGCTTGGAAGACTATAGCCTCTATACATTGGGCGCGCACACTAACCACTGCGCCACCACCAGGATCATTACCGGTTTGAGATCCCCGCACCCGAGGCCGCGTGGCCCCTCGGTGCTGGCGGCGGATATGTCAGAAAAACATTTGTCTATATATGCCAAATTTGAATCCAGAAACGTGTGTGTGTGTGTGTGTGTGTGTGTGTGTGTGTGTGTGTGTGTGTGTGTGTGTGTGTGTGTGTGTGTGTGTGTGTGTGTGTGTGTGTGTGTGTGTGTGTGTGTGTGTGTGTGTGTGTGTGTGTGTGTGTGTGTGTGTGTGTGTGTGTGTGTGTGTGTGTGTGTGTGTGTTGCAGGTGATGATGAGCAGTGGAGTCCTGGTGACCATGACCCTTAATGGACCTCAACTTGAACAAGTGTTTATAGACCGAACATTAGTGGGCCGATTACCAGCCAACACTGTGACTGATGGTAAGTTACACACAAACAAATACACACCTACACACACAATGTGTAATAAACAATGTCCATTAAGCAGGCTGGCTGGTGTGAGACATTTCCACCCTTTGTGTTTATTCGTTTAGCTTCTTTTCTTTTTGCCTGGGATATACAATATGCTGTATCTGTGTTGAATGTCTCACTCTTGAATCCAGCCTTGATGCCTGCTGTTATAAAGCCCTCAGACATTTTTGACTGTGGTCGGGGTTACTTTGGTGCTGCTGATGCTAATTAGAGCTGTTGCGTAACCAACACGGCTGTATTGTTGAGATTTTTGCATTCACTGGATGAAATCATGGTTTATATGTGACATAGATTTTCTAAAGGTTCACTGTGGTTTAAGCAGATTTAAGGACACAACAAATCTTTGTTTCAGCCACATAGCTGAGCCACCTATCTCTGCCAAGAGACACACACACACAAACACAGATGTTTTCATTCAAATGTTTAGTATTTCAAACCACAAAAAACCCTCAACCACACACTTTCTCTTACAATTTCAGCACCCACTGTGTGCTTACACCTGCTCACCACACAATCAGCTTGACACACACACACACACGCACACACAATCCCCACTCTCCTTGCCACTTTGTCACGCAATCATTCGCTCACACATGCCCTGCCTCACACAAACGAATAACAGGTGCCACAGGTGAGCGGGGCGACTCTGCTAGCTAATTGCGGGCAAATCCTTTTGTGCTGTGTGTGTCCAGGGGCCTTCCCTTAAGAGCATCCATCAGTGTTTTTCCTCCATCGCGCGTTCCTCCAGGGAGCCCCGCCCCCCCTCACACAGCACTCCCTCGCACCGCAGACCTGGCAGGAGAGAATAAGAGACCGTGGACAGCCGTTGAAATCTGCTAATTATTTCTTTCTTTCTGTATCAATTATTTGTTCATAACACTGCCCTCCTTGCTTCCGTCCGGGTCTCCAGACACCTGATAAAGCCCCCAACATGCACTCACACATATACACACACTTTCTCACATACACGAAGTAGGCACACACTCACACACTCACACACTCACACACTCACACGCACACTCTTGCATGCATTCATATGTATTTACAGAGGCACAGCTGTTTTTTAAAATAAAGACAAGCACTTACTGTATGTACGCTTACATTCACAGGAAGACACACACGTACACACAGACTCCAACACGCACACACACGCGCATGCACACTTACACAATGGCACACATTGAGGCACACAAACCCAGGTACACACACACACACACCCACTCACCTCCCACTGCGCTCCATTCAAAGCCTCAGAGGCACTAATTATTAGAGTAATGGTTGTGAGAGGGTGGTTTCCGGGGATTGTGTGTGTATTAGTGTGTATAATTGTGTGCAGGGTAGGAGGCTGTTCTAACATCTGTCACTTGTTAAATTAGCCTGAGACAATTGGAGCTCCCGACCAGATCACACCATGGAACACATTTACAACGTACAAATACTGCAAGAGTTTTCAATTTCAATCAAGTTGTGTAATGAAGTGTGTGTGTGTTGTTTGTGCATGTGTGTGTTGTTGTGACAAATGCTAGGTACAAGTGCCTTATTGTATTTGCATGAATTTGTATTTAATCTCTAAAATATGATATAGATTTTTAAAATGACGTATAGGCTATACAATATTGACTTACTTAAATTGATTAATCTGCCTATTTCCTTTCCGCTATTGTTCAATTGATGAAGAAAAAGCTTATCCCAACTTTACAATTAAACACCTTTTTTTTTGAGCACCAGTCAGACAACACTAAAAAAACACTGTTTCTGGTTCTGGTTTCATTGTTAAATTGGGAAAGACTAGTTCTACTGATTTTAACTATGCAGGCAAATAAGTAACAGTAAAGTACGAGAGTAAAGGAGATGAGAGAGTAAGCTTTAAATGTGTATTATAATCCATTTTTGATATGAAAAACACAATGCAGGTCTACAATCAAAGCAGAGTTACAGAACATTGTATACATGCATCTCACTGAACGTAGTGATTTCATAATAATCTATTTTTGTCTTAACACATTCAATTTATGGCTCTGAAACAGTCAGATACATCCAACAGAAGTTTAGTTGGTTGTCCTCTTCAGCTGAATGATCTGAATCTGATTCGGGATCCAATGTTTAAAGGATCCTTCCGTAGAAATCTGAGCCTTGATTGGTTGATGAATGGATCTGTGCTTAGAGCGTTTGCTAATGCTGCCACGCTGCAGAATCTAACCGCGTGTAAGCAGCAGAAAGAAGTGTTACTTCTTTCCTAAATGTTTTTATAGACACACAAATATGGTCAAACTTTGACTCTAAGTGTTCATGACACCTTTAATTAAAACAGCATCATGTTGCTGTCAATTAGCAGTATGAATAAAGTTTATGAGACCAACTTTCCTTCAATAGATGAATCATTGTATCCATTGCAGTCTAATCTTTATTGGACTCAGCTAACCACACTGTAAGTCACTGTGCATGACAGAGTTGGGTTTTTTTTTAGGTGATCAAATGTTTTAATTTCCATTAATGGAGGTAGAATTACACATCACAGTAAATCATCAAATTATATATTCCCTCCATTCTTAACCCCTCCCTGCATGACAGAGTTGTTCACATTTTCAGGACAGGATTTGACAACTTTGTAAAACAAAAACGTTCTCAGTCTTTGAATGCTGAAGAAAATCCCTTTACTGATTCCCATGGATTCAGCTGAATGTGAGTCCTGGTCCATATTCTCCTCTCTGAGACATCAAGCTATGGCAGCCAGGTCTGTTTTTGTTTCATGGTGTGACAAAGCAGGAGGCTTACTGTCCTCTCTTAAACTTTGCATCTTCAATGCCTGTTACCTTCCTGTTTCAACCACGAGCTCTGATTGCATCATACGGAGCGATAGATTACATATATTTTACACCATCAAAGTATTACCGGCTCCCTTTGGCTGACGGCTGGGCCAAGCTGCGCATATGCTCCACGATTAAGCATCCTTAAGTGATTTTTCATAGCCGGTTTCATTTACCGTGTTTAAATGTGCTTTGGTTAAGCCCATTGGCCTCTTATGTCAACATGCTGCTGAGGAGATGGCATTAAATGGATTTAGAGGACTGTGTGTGTGCGTGTGCATGTATGTGAAGGAGGCCATGTGCGTACTTTTAACATGTGCTTGGTTATTCTGCTTGTGGGTGTGAATGTGTGTGTTGGTGTGTGTAACTGAGTATGCATGAAGCATGGATGCAGGCTTGAATGTAAAAATGTATATTTATATCTATCTGTGTATGTGTTCTAAGGGCTTGTATGAGTGTGTATGTGTACTCAGTTTGTGCATGTGTGTGTGTCAGGGGGTTGCATCAGGGTGGGTCATAAAGGTCTGGCCCTTAATGCTAAATCAGCCACCTGGTCCCAGATTGGGCCACAGCCTGGATTCATATCCCCTCCTTCATTTTGGAATGAATGGGATTAAACCTAATCCCGTTTATAGACACCCATAGAGATCAATACTAAACTGCATTTAACTTGATTTGTCTGTAATCTATTACAAAGACGCTTACTATTGCATTAAATGTTGTCCGGAAAGCCCAGGCATCATTAATGGGTGTATTTCCTAACGGTTTAAGGTTTGAACCAGTTTTTTTTATTACAAATGCTTTATAATCCAACCGCAGTTTCAGGACAGACTGAGTGGATTGACCTGATTTGAGATGCTAGTTTTTCTGACTTTTCAAGCTGTGTTTCGCTTCCCTTGTGAATATTTGCATATTAATTTGAAATTTTAACACAACAGAATGATTTAAACCCTCACGTTTATAAATACACTCATGCCACGGTTAATTGGCAGTTATATTTCTAAATCTCGGGGTGCAGCCTTACTCGTTCAACTCAAAGTAGGATATCTGAGAGACATGTGTAACAAGCCCCCCCCCCCACCCACCCTCCTTTCCGTTTAATTGGTTTCATAAACAGATTAATTTGAAGGAGAGGGGGGCTTAATTGCTAATCAGTGTTTCCATGCACCTCCTGAAGAGTTGAACAGGATCAAGTGTGTTCTTCTACCACAAAAAGGCCTTAGAGCCTGCTGTACACTAACAGGCGGAGAGAGAGGAGAACAGGGGAGGAAAGAGATACAAAGAATGAAAGAGGCAGGGGAGAGGAGAAGAGATGGTGAGAGTGAGGAGAAGGGGGAAAATGTGTTAAAAGAGTAAGAAGGGGAAAAAAGAACAAGCATGGCATGAAGACACACTGGGGCTGAAATGTGTTTCCTCTAACTTCATACTTATCAGACTAAATTAGATAGGAAAACAGGGATTATAACTTATGTTCATGCTGGATAATGAAGCGATAACATTAAGGAGAAACTCAGACTAAATCCTTTTTTTTCATTGTTTCCATTGCATTAACTAAAAGGTTCAAACTCACGTAAATACATGATGCAGCATTTTTTTTTTAGATGATCCTTCCAAATCACTAATAAAATTTAAATGATTAGTTTGTTAATGGAGTCGATTACATCAAAATGAATCTCTGCCGGGATTAATAACTTACTTGAAGAATCTTCTTTTATTCATCAACATGTTTCTATGTATCCAATATGTGCTAGACATATATATGCTATACATTTTATAATAAGTGAATCTTTGACAAAGATGTTTTTCAAGCGTACGCTGACACCATGGGTGACACCTTTGGCACTAATTGCAGGTGAGATTTCACTTCACTAACGGTAACCTTTTTACTTTTTTACAGTTTATCACTGGTTTCTGAAGTGTCAGTGTCAGTTGTTTTGTCTTTGGTCTTAGTATCCAATAATTCCAAACTTTACAAAGAGTTGAAAAAAGACCATTGCCTCCAACTACAAGTAAACTACTGCTGTGTGATGATGGATGTGCGTGTGATTCTTTTTTCCCCAGCAATGTAAACTTCACATTCAAAGGAATCGGGCAAACACAAAAGTTTTAATACGCTAAGAACAGGTTCATTTACAAATGTCTTAACCCAGTTGGCAAAAAAAAGCGACTTAAGAGACCTTTTTTTTTTTTTTTTTTTTACTTGAAACATTAAATTTTAAAACTCAAAAAACTACATAAAACAACAGCCAGGCCAGAACTCTTGAATGACAACATCTTCATTCTGTCACAATGGGATTTAAGCACCCAAGATTATAAATGCTCAGGCTTTTATTTTTCTAATGAAGTTCATGTAAAACTTGAACATACTGTATTTTATCAATCTTTTATCAATATGAAAGATCGAGGATGAATTTCTGGCTCCTTGCTCTGTTATGCCTCTACTTTTGACAAAGCTTAAGTTTCTCTGCTTTAGGCAGTTACAGACTATACAAAAATGTAAAACATAATCAATGTTTAAATAGTTAGTGTTTTTACTTAATTATGTGTGCAGCATTTTACCTAGTATCCCTGTTTCTATCCTGATTCAAGCTGTTGTTGTTTTATATCTAAAAGATAAAGAAAACAGATGGAAACCTGAATGTGTTGTAATCAGTGAGTAGTGATATTTAATCACAGTTTACTGCTGTGAAGGAGACAGTGAACTCTGTGAGTGTCACCTTAACAATATACCGTTGTTTTCTGTTTTGAGTCATGACATTGAATGAGCAGTGCAATGATGTCATCCCCAGCGGTGCTGAGCGACAGGCTGATTCTGCTGTCCTTCCTGGAGCAGAGCCAAGTGGCTGCAGTCTACCTCAACCAAAAGAACCAGGACACACCAGAGACTGGCAGGCGAACAGACAAACTTTCAGCCTCTGAAATCAAGGTACAGTGGAAGGCATTGATGGAGTGTGCGTCAGTAATGTGTGTGCTTAAAGTGTGTGTGTGTAGCTAGGTTGTTGTTTATAAGAGAGAGAAGTAGACAGTGGCAGAGTCAAAGGAAGAAGATGAAGAGTAAGAGAATAAAACGGGAAATGCCTTTACGTATCATTGTCCAAATACATTTTTGTATCTGTTCAAAGAATGACATTTTCAAAATGTCTTCTATTTCATGTTTGACCACGTGTGTTTGCCGAGGTAGATTAAGCAAAATGAGTAAAAAAATAAACCTATATGGTGCACTTCTGTTACAAACAGCCAAACAGTATGCTAATCATTGTATAAGAGATACAAAATGGTTACCTTTGAACATGCAAAATCTCAAAATCTAATATTTATAAATGGAAGGTTAGCAGGAAAAGATACCTTCTGTGTTTTTGCAGCATTATCTGGGTCTTTGCTACATTATCAACTGTTTCCTGCTGACAGCAAGTTTATAAAACATCTACTAAGAATCTTTTAAGTTATGATAGACTATTTTAACTTGTGATCAGCACCTCAGAGACATTGCTTTTCCAACATTAATATTTTTTGATTGCTGTCTTGGAAGAGGCTACAAAAAGAAGTGGAAATTAGCAAAGACGTTAATGTTGTGTTCAAAAGTCAAAGACACTTGGTCACTTGGTTAGCCATCAAATCTGTCTTAGTGCCCTAAGATCTTTGTCTATCTTTGATACCCTTGAATGCTGTTCATTTGGCTTGACACAATTTTGTGACACAAACTAATGTTTGACTCCCTTTTTATCATAACCACATTCAATGTCAGAATCCTGTGAATAAGACCACAAACGGTGACCTTTAACCCTCTACTTCTTTCCTATTTCTGTCTATAATTCCCTAAAAAAGATTTGTGATCTGATGGAGTTTTTGTATTTTTTTGTAACAGGCATCTGCAGTCTACAGAAGTTTTTCCCTTCCCCTAAACAAAACTACACTGTGTCCTCTGTCACAAGCAAGCTAACAGCTAACCCTGTCATTATCACATTACTGCCAGGCCCTTTAGTTGAGGTGTGTGTGGGTGTGTGTGCGTGTGCATGTTGTCTGTGTATAAAAGCAGTCGTTCCTTCTGTGTGTCTGTCTCCAGAAGCATAGCCCTGATAAGACACCCCACCATCACCACCAACCCCACACAGCCACCCTATATTGTCCAGACCTCTGTCAACGCATGTGCATGTAACCTGCAATATACACACAGGTGCACACGCACGCCCAACTACCCATCCCCCACAACCAACACACACATGCACAACCACATACACAGCGCCCTGGTCCAGTGGGCTAAGCTGGAGAGGGATAGTGGGGGACGATGGGGGGGGGGGGGGGGGGTAAACTAATCCGGCCCACAGAAAGTGGTTTCTGATTATTGCTGACCAGCAAACGCCAGCAAAAAAAAAAAAGGCTTGAAGAGACGGGTAGGGATGGAGGGGCATGCGGGGGTAGATATAGAGTGTGTTATTAACCCCAGTGATTTTCCGATTTTTTTTATTTCTTTTCATCTTTTTCCATTTCTAATCTGTCAGTGATCTGCCATTTAGCTGTTTGGGGGCAACTCTTTGTTCTCTTTATCATCAGATATACTTCCATCTTTTTAATTTGGCTCTGTATTTTGTGTCCAAAGCAAATATTCCCCTCAAGGGGGCAAGAAGGGCAGACATGGACCACTGAACCTTAAACCTGCTCTACTCATACAGTACAGTGTGCCGATTTATTAATTTTTGTGTGTTACTGTGCCTTTTTATTGTAATAATAATAAAAAGTTTTGTATTCTGCTTTGACAACACATTAGGTATTGGCTGCTCCCTTGCACTTTTACAGAAGTCATGAAAACGTGTTCTGTTGTGTGTGCGTACTAATGTGTGTGAATTGACTTGATTGAATCTGGTCACTTGTGTTAGGAAATGTGTGTAAGGCCTATGTAGGTTAAGAGTATGTAAGGCCTGTATGAATATGGGAGTGTGTGTGCTTGTTGACAGCGAGACCTTTAATATCACCATCTACCAAAGTGCTTCTGAAAAGAGTTCTGTTTGTTTAATGTGCATTTTGTGAACTTTGCTATCTACAAAAGTGTATCTTTGACACCATTTACGCCAGTGCTTCTACATGTATGCACATGTGTATTTGTGTGCATACATGCATGCATTCATGTATATGCGTGTGTGTGTCTTTGGGATTGTGTGTGCCCCCCTCAAGCACCACGAGAGCTCATTACTGTGGGTCTCTTTGTTGTGGCCCGTAGAGCGTGGCAGACCTTCCCCAAAAATATGCACATCACTAAAACAACAAGCCTGACAGACCAAAACACACACGCACATTAATAATGGAAGATAAAAAACAACCTTAGACATCAACAATAACAGGATCGGGGAAGGACAGGGGTGGGGGGTGGGGTGGGGGGGGGGGGGGGTATTTGGGGCTACAGATGTGGAAGATATACAGCCCTCAAGTGTTAACACAAATCAGGCATGTGAGTCCAAACCACCTAGGTACACTGAAAACGTCCCCTTCTTCTTAAAAAGTTTTTTTAACTCCATGCTTGTGTCTCTAAGTGTCTATCGTCATACTTCTGACCTTATTGCAAAAATCAGAAGCTCTTTTAGGTGCTTATAGGTGCACCTTAATAACTTATCATTTAGTATTTAGCCTACTTGCACATAGCTCTGTATATATATATTTATTTCTCATTTACTGCATATAGTTCTGTTTACATCTGGTCACTACTGCACATAGTTATGGTTACATCTGTTTACATCTGTTAGTCCGATCACTGTCCACTTATATCTACTTTTTTATATTTTGTATTTTTAAGTTAAGTTTAAGCTCTAAGTTGTATTTAAATTGACACTTTCTATTTAGGTTAAAATGTTTTGTTTACTTGCACTGTTGTTAATTTACTGCTCTGTGTGCCTTTGAATTGCCCCCCCGGGGACAAATAAAGTTTTTTGAATTGAATTATAATCAGTGCATCTGTGTGTTTTGTCTCAATGTCCAGGTAGTCTGTGTAGATGTGAGTGGACAGGGTCGAAGGCTTCACAGACGTGTCGGTCTCAACCGTCTCCAGGATGTGGCACTGGTGTGGTGGAACCTGGACAAGCGCGACGAGGAGCTGTGGTCCTGGACTCCCTCAAACACACCCAGGAACAACGTGGTCCTGCTCAGCTGCTCACCTACTGAAGGCCTCAAGGTACAAACAAACACATATAAAAACTTCTTGCACTGGAGGAACTTTATTATACAGAGCAGTTAAAGCAACCCTGCTTTACAAGGGTTTGCACTGCAAGAACTGTGCAGAGTTGTAGGTCTGAGAACGTGGAATAGAGAGACTTATTTAGACTCATCCAAAACACCAGGAACCCTTAGTGGCATAATGTATGGTGATAGGCGCACACATGATCCAATACCACAGGATGAACCTGCCATCTTTAAATTCTTCTATAACAGCTCATGTTGGTTTCCTCAAAAAATTACTAAAAGCTGCTAAAATGGATTGGAGGTGGAGTCTAACTTTAGGAAGTCCCCATCATTTCATGGTATCCATTAGAAACAAAATAATTCCTACCAATATGTCCTCTATCTCATTGTTGTTTCATATTAAATTGCTATACAAACCACAAACAGGCCTGTGTCACTTAAGGGTTCCTATGGGTAGTGTAAAGGTTAACTTAAAAAAAGCTGGAGGTTATGTGGATCGCCTGGAAGCTCATGATGGGCAGTTCCGCTTTGTGATTACCAAGAACTGTTTGTTCCAGAAATATCTCAACACATGCAAACACAGGACAAGGCAAGGTAAGTTTATTGGGAAAGGATGCACCAGACAATTTATCACTGGAGGGGTCAGGAGGGTCCTGCAGATGTGTACCTGTGAAGTCTTGTGGGTTAACTGGTGAAATATCAGGTGGTGAAGCCATCGGAACCAGCTGTGGGGTTCTACAACTGGAGTATGTTGATATTCCTGGAAATAACTCCAGCTTGTACTTAATGAGTGATACTTGCAGACCTGGCATGTAAATGTCAATTTTTGGTGATTTCAGGATTTCACCACCAGCAATTACATACAAAAATGTATAGACTATGATACAATCTTGTTTCAAGTAACTTGCTGTATAAAATGAGGAAGTGCAATCAATTGAAGGATGTAAGTGTGAAACCTTTACATCAATTGGGGATGTTTAAGCAGTGCTGAGCTTTTGCACTGAAGATGAAGCTAAGGCAGAGGGAACATTTTTTAATCAGTAATAGTAATATCGAAAAAAAAGAGTTCAGCCTAGAACTATTGCATTTTCTCATTGAAATATGTCTGACCATTCTGTCTCACGTGGATCTTCTTTTTGGGAACTTGAGCCAGAAAGAAATCCAGGGCAAGCCTGGAACTCAATGTAAGGTAACATATCCTACCTGGCCCGAGACCATCTTCAAATCTCTCAGGAACAGGACATGGCTGCTAAGACTGCACTATGGCAGAGGAAAAAAGCTAAGCTAATTCTAGCTAATAACCATCACGATTGAATACAGAATATGGAACAAAAGTAAATGAGACAGAACAAACATTAAGTTGTCACACATTTGTTACACTTTTTTATAAACAGCCACTCAGGCTGTTTATGAAATGTGTAACATCTATAGATTGTTTTAAACTTTTCATTGCTCTTTGTAAACTTAAACTCAGTGCACAGATCATGTGGTTAATCTGTGTGTTCGTTTTTCACAGACTCAGGCAACCTCTCACACACGCTCTGCAAAATACACGCGCACAGTGAAAGGCAACAAAGCTGCTTTTTTTTCAGTGGAGACCTGTGTTGTGGTAGATGGGATTGGTGATGGTGTGTTAGTCACCTCAAGGGTGGCACCTCTGTGTTACACCTCCATGCATCACCATATGAAGAAAGCAGGAGCACTAAGCCTTGGTGCTGTGTGAAGGAGAACGCCTCCACATCCACACATGCTCACACACATACACATCATCATGGCCCCTGGCAAAACCCTAACTACAACCCAATTCTGTGTCAACCTAGGATTGGCCTCGTGCCCAAAGCAGATGAAAGATCCCAAATTACCGAACTGGGCTTAACTCTATAGTCCTAGTACCGCGGTAAACATATGCAAAATCTTCTCCGCACCAGGGAGAGAGAGGGAGAGTCTGCAAGAAGGAGGAAAGATGAGCGTTACCAATCGCATGCTAGGAAAACAAATTCACATATGGGAGCTGGGGGGGATTACTTGAATATTGAAATAAGCAAAGCAGATGTTGTTCTCTGCTTTTTCCGCTTCTTGTTTTTGGAACACTTTCCACATTTATCACACTCCTTCACCTAGTTTATTCTCTCCGTCTCCTTCACCCCCCCCCCCCGCACACACACACACACACACACACACACACACACACACACACACAAACACACACACTCACACGTCCTCCCTCTCCTCCTTCTCCTTCCTTCCTTCCTCCACGCTTCAAGAACATTAAAGTACTTCATGGGGCTGCGGCAATGCGCTCTAATGAAAGCGTTTGTTGTCATTTTTCAGATGCGCGGTGTGAAATTAGACGAGCAGTTTATGTAAGAGCCGTGGCGGGAATCAAACGCCGGGCAAACATCGGGAGACGCCAGCTACTTCAATCACTTCAAGCTCATATATATGTTCCTTTTGTTCAGTTCGCTATCTGCCACACTAAGCCAATTTTCTAGCCAGTCTCTCGGCATTTAAAAAAGTCTGATTTCTTTCCCTATGTGGTCTTAATTCATATCCCCCCATCCCCATCCTCCTGCTGATAAGTGGAGCCACGGCATGCAGGGGGTGGAGGGTGGGAGGGAGAGGAAAACACATATAGTCGTTTTTTATACAGCTGGTTAACATTTTTAATTACCCTTCCTTCATGCCCCCCCCCACCCTAAACAAACACACAAACAAACATACATACAAACAATTACCTGGAATTTAATCATCTTAATAGAAAGAAAGCACCAGATGATTTTTTTTTCTTGCCATATTTGAATATATTTCTTGTTGTTGTTGTTGTTTATAAAGTGTATGACTATCCTGTTATCTGTCGCATTTTCTCTGCAGTTGTTGATCTGCGTTTCTGTGATTTCTGTGGTCTTTTAATTATTTTTGACTTCACCACTGAGCTGCAAGGCCTTTTTCACTTTCAAAATAAAAAAAACCTAAACGGATTGTCCAAGAAAGAAAACACCAAAGGGAGTAAATTATATAAAAAGAAAATATAATTGCATAGAAACAAAATGTGTCGTTCATCTCCTGCTAGAATGCTGTGATTTAGACTATATTAGAAGCCAAATTAACAGTTTGAAATGGCTAATTTAGCCTGTGAAACATAAAAAGCTGCAGCCTTAATATGCAGAATTAAAGCATGGGAAGTAGAAAAAATGAGCTGTAGTCATAATTTGGACCATGAAAGGGTCGGGAATGGAATCCAAAGAGCAGAATTACCCCCGAGCTTCCTCGCTTTGTAAAAATCACACAGGAAATGCTGCTGCCACAGTTTCAGGTCTAGTGAATAATGTTCACTCTGCCCTACAATTATGTTCAGCGGTACCAATTATGACAGTTAAGGTATGAGGAATATTCTGATTGGAAATCCTGCTGTGCCTGTGCATTTTCTCACACCAATACCTCAACTCTAACCCTAATTCACACACCTAAAACTTCCCAGCACACACCCCCCCCCCCCCCCCCCCCAAACCGACAACCCTCATCCCTTCATCCCTCCAAGTCCCTCCGTCTCTCTACCCGTCTCTCTCCGTCTTTCTCTGCTCCGTGAGCTGGAAAATTGGCTTCAAAAGGCCACTGCTGTGAACAAGGGCCAGCCACACAGTTGGGCCCGTCCGCTTTATCTTTCACGCCACGGAGGGGGAAAAAAAGGTGCTGGCGAGAGAGAGACAAGAAGAATGGAGAAGAATAGTTTTGACCAGTCACTGAAACCAATAACCAGGAGAAAGCTACTTACTAGAGCCCCCCCCTTCTCTGTCTGTCTCTCTGCTCTCTTTGCATCTTTCTCTCTGTATCCACCTCCTCTTTTTTTCCCCTCTTTCCCTTTCCACTGTCTTCACTCACTTCCATTTCCACTCTCTCTCATCATCTTTTGCGTACATTTCTTTCTGTCTCTCTCCCACTCTTTCGCTCTCTCTCACACATCAACACTCACTTTGCTCCACCTCCCTCCTGATCTTACTCATCATTTTCAACATTATTCTCTTACAATTTGGAAATACATTATTTTCACATGACACAATGTACTCTGGAGAGTTCACATGCACAGAAGGCTTTCTTTTGTAAAAATCTTACAATGACACTTGCAAAATGTATTGGAGAAGTCATTTTCCCTTTTCCTTTAAAGATTGGGCATTGTTCTAGTTTCAACATGTTTTTTTACAATATTTTATGCATGTGGAAATTTGTAAAACAAGTTGAATTGTTAAAAAAAATAAGAGTAAAAGGTGAACATACAAGGCGATGTTTTAGCTCTGTGGTTACAGTGTGCGCCAAAAGTACAGAGGCTAAGTCCTCATCACAACGGCCCTCGGCCCTTTCAATATGTCATCCACCACTCTCTCCTCCAACATTTCCTGTCTCCCTTCAGCTGTCCTATCCAGTAAAGGCAAAAATGTCCTGAAAAAAAAAAAGCCTCAGTCAGTTTTTGCAAATGTTTATATTTTACGTCATGTTCGTGTCCTGTTGTGCTTACAGCGGCATGAAATTTAGCAGTTTAAGAGTTTATGTTCCGACACATCCTAGCCCTGTAACCCTGAAGATCATGAGTGCCATGCTCTAATCTCCTAATCAGCCGTGTTGCCTTCAGGGGCCTTCTGCTTGCGTTTGCTCTGTCTATGTGGAATGTAAAATGAGGCACACCATGGCCTTAAAAGGTGACCCAGAGTCAAAATGCTGCTTTGCAGTCCGTTTAAAAAATGTTGTGATTGTAAATTTGTGACTGTGTGGGGATGTAGTTTTTGATGCGGGGTCTCTGTGCACTCCACTGCAGCACTATTTGGATTTGAAGACTTCTGCCTTTTAGATGTTGCTCTTTTTTGCAACATCTACTTCAGATTAATCCCCATGTTCAGTTTAGGTCAGGCACTAGGGAAAGTAAGGACACATTATCTTGCTGATATTTAGGTATGAATATATTAAATCTAAAGGTCTTTACCTGGATCTTAAATATTCTGGAGATCTGTGTGAACACCTAGGCAACTTATTAAACACACACATAAAAACTGATTAAATGATGACTCATTTGGGACATTTTATACTTAATTACTGCTGTTAAACATATTAAAAAAGCATGGCATGATTTAGCTGAAAATCAAAGTACTGTTTTAAATATTTATTCACTCTCGCCATACCTGGTCATACCTGGTTTTTGCACATGGAGTATAAACAAAGGTAAACACTGATTGATCTTGAACTCTTGACTGGCTTTTGCAGATTGAACCTGGCTGTTCAGTATTTACTCATTGCTTCTGAGCTGCAGCTGACACTGTCCCCCTTCTCCTATACTTGGAGGGTCACCTATCAGGGGGAGGCAGAGCTGAATCAGCCTCACCTTAGCCCTGATGGTGCCACGGTGGCTTGCTGGCACAGCGGGTGGTGGGCACAAGTGAGCTGGGCACCAGATGAAAAGCTGAGAGGATAAGATGTCTTTTTTTTGTAGGGTTATTTATTTATTTTCTATTTTTTGGAGGGGGCCAGGTCAGCGTTTGTGGAAGTAGGTGTTGTGAATCCTGTGGCAGTTTTCTGTTGGATGGACTTCCTGCTATTTGTTTGTGTGCAAGTTTATGTAATGCATGTGCCACTTTGTCCAAGCAGAAATGTACCTATCCAGAGAACAGCACACTCCAAGGATACCCCACCTCTAACATGAATTGAGCCCCTCTTTCTAGCTGCCTTAGATGAACACACACACAAACAGCACCCACCCCCTGTGGAGCAGCAGGAGCTGGCTCTGGGGGATTATCTAGAAGGAAAAAAGCTTTCAGGAGGACAGTCATCTGCTTCTCTCCTGCTGTAGACCATGTGCAGGCAAAAAAACTCCTCTCTTCCTCCCTCTAAGTCCCTTTTTGGCAATGCCTGCCAAAAAACTGGGCCGGGCAGCTTTGGGAAAGGAAAGGAAGGTAGGCAGGCTGCAGATCCCTCTTTCTGTCAGCACGGCGAAAAGAAATGGGCTCATTTAGCCAAAGCTGCCACGGTCAATGCAAGGCTCTGATAGAGGCTTTGGTAGGGTGAAATCTCTCCTTAAAAGCTCTGTTAGTAACTGTGGAATTGTTGGACTTCTGTATAGTACTGCCTGTTGTCTCCTGTCATCCACCTACAGTTCCTGGTTTTACTGTGGATGTTTTATCCACAGCACCACCGTGACATCTCCTTTAGTGTCAATGTTTGCTTGCTAAGCGGGGCCATTGTGCCCACTCCCACCAGGGATGAATAATCTTAATTCTGGGTTCGACCATTGGTCAAATATTTCCATGCTTTCCTCTTGCTCTTTCCTCCTATTATTGGAAAAAAAACGCTTGTTTCTTGTCACTTGACTACTATTGAGCACTTGGCTCCTCACACAGGTAAACAGAGGGTGTTGTTTATCACTAGGTGCCAAACAGTGGCATGCTCGGGGAGAAGATGTTGTTGACCTTGAGTTAAAATGGAGCTCTTATCATTAGCTGAGTTGATTGACAGCCATGTGTTTATGAGCAAATAGGATGGCTACATTTCCTCCATCTCGAGGGGTGTTTGTAGCTACTGTCATTTCATGACTCATTCTGTTTTTCTCTTCAGTTTTCTCTCCCCCCTCGTTTCTTATCCTCTTTTTTTATTCAAAATCAGGTTAGTTCATTATAAGTTATGAAAAAAGGTTTTAAAAGTTGGCAAATACAAGGAAATGCTAAAAAAGCAACAAAATTAACAGATCAAGTTTAAGTTTGGCTTTTAACACAATGCTTTGTGACACTTG
The DNA here is from genome assembly GCF_963930695.1 of Labrus bergylta. Lineage (NCBI taxonomy): Eukaryota > Metazoa > Chordata > Actinopteri > Labriformes > Labridae > Labrus > Labrus bergylta. The sequence continues at coordinate 15,550,762 of NC_089204.1, read as the reverse complement.
ATAGTAGATTCTCAATTCAAGTTTAAATTGAATTGAATTAAACTTGCATAATATTTTTTTTTTTACTCTATCACTTTCTTTGCTGTGAATATGTTAAACACACTATAACACATGTTAGCCATTCTTGTCCTCCAACTAAGAAGTAGTAAAAGTGAGAGAACTTTGTCTAGGAGGTGTTGTTGTTGTTGTTTTTGTCTGATCAGTCCCAGCCTGTCTTCAGATGGCTTCTCACCAATAAGTCTGGTTCTGCTCATAATTTCTTCCCTTTAAAATGAAGTTTACCATTGCACTGCTGTCAGCTCCCTGCGCATTGTTGGACTTATCTATATTGAACAGAGTAAAATATGTAAGGGACATGAAATAACTTAAGTTGTGATTTTATTAAGTTAACGGACAAGATTCATAGGGAGGATGTTCAAGTGTGCATCAGTTAAAAACTCTCTAAAATATTCCTTTTTTCTTCTCGTCATTTCTTCCCTTTTAAAGGTTCTCAGCTCTGTCCGGACAGAAGGAAATCTCCTGGACTGTCGATTTAGCCTTCTTCAGCCCTACCAGCTGCTAACAGTGGAGATACCTCCACGACCCCAAGAAGCCAGAGAGGGGTTTTGGGCCCATACTTGTGTGTATGAATGTGCACGAGAGCGCCTGCACCGTCTGTCCGTCATCCGCATCCCGCTACCATCCCATCCTGTCTCTTGCTCCCGTCACCCCTCTGAGGTCACACTTCTACTTGGTTTAAGGGACTCCTCCTTGGTCCTGTACGACCAGCGACGGGGGGTCTCTTTCTTGGCCCCCTGCCCTCTGCCACCCACCCTCCTGGCTTGGCACCCTGCTGGGGCTGTGGTCATGGTAGGGGGAGGGCAGGGGGAGTTGATGTGCTTTGATCTTGGCTTGGCACCTTTAGGCATGGCACTGTTAGCAGAGGAGGTAGCTTCAGCTGCTACTTTAAGACTAGCTCAGCACCTGCGCTGCTGTGGAGGCCTGGAAGGACTCTGGTGGGGGGCTGGCCTGGAAGGAGCCCCAGAGGGAACCGATATCCTGATGTTTGCTCTTCATGGAGGACCACTGGCAGCCCTGAGATTCAGACTAGGTTGGTGAAATAAGACAATATAGCCCCATTTGAAAACAAATGACCACACAAAAATGATCTTTTAATTACTGTTAAGGTGTCAAAAAAACAGTGAAAAGTTCATGGTACAGATTGCATGATGAAAGCTCAAAATGTTCAAATCTGAGAAGCTTAAAGCCAGTTTTTGACTTTTATTGATTATCGGGAAATGGTTTTGATAGGTTTATTGGTGCTGACCATTGGATTATTGTCTTTGTCGTCATATAGACAATATTTACATGAAGTGCTTGAAATCAAATTATCATAATCTAGAGCAAATGTGCTCTAAAGATCTTGAAACATATGAATAGGACTACATAAACTAGTCTGCATTAATGTGTTTTCAGAGGGATTCATGTGTACTACTTTGATAAATTATATATGAACAGTTGCATTCTGGGACAGGCTGCAGAGATAGAAAATAAATAGAAATTAATTGACAAACTTGCCACACCATCACAGTTGTCTCGTCCTTATGAAGGTGCCTTCCTCCCCTCAGAGACTCCTCCTCTGTTTGGGATCTGACACTGTATCTGAACCCCTCTGTGTAAATATGGCTGCTGAACGGGTCGACCTCTTCACTGCTGAGGGAAGTTAATTTGTTGACGGGCGGGAAGGTTAGCAGGAGTCGCGCTCTCAGAGGTCATTCAATAATCGCCCTGGGGCAAGAGCCCCCCAGGTGCATTCTGGGATGCATTTTTCCGATAAATCGTTTACAGTGGCTGCGCAGTCCCTTGGGGCCCCCAGATAAAGTTTGCCAATCAAATTTTTTTCAGACTGCCACCTCACTCTCTAACATGCACATACACAAACACACACTCGTACGGTCTCACACACACCTGCACATACACTCGCTCAGCGTCTTTAATTGTGACTTTGGAAAGAAAATGTGACAGTGGCACGCAGCTCTCTGCTGAAGTTTGAAAGCAGGAGCGTGGGGGCGGAAGGGAGGAAGGTAGAAGATTGTGTGCATTTGAGTTTGTGTGTGTATGAGGGTGTGTGTTTGTTCAACTGCGTTTGCCTGTGTGCACAGGAGAAGGGGAGGGTGTCTTCCAACAATAGCTTGCCTGCTTTGATCGCCGGCCAAGGTTTTGATGAAGAAAGTCACTGCATGTCTTTTTCTCCATGATAATTCTTTCCCCCACACACATATGTGTATTCTTCTATTTCTGTGCTACTACACACACACACACACACACACACACACACACACACACACACACACACACTCACACTCCAACTCGCTTGTTTGTTTGTGCTCCTTTTCTGCATTGACTTGTTTCATAAGGCCCGCTAGATGACAGAAGGAGTGAGTCGGGAGGCGCTGAAGAAGAAAGACTTGGCCATGCTCCAAGTTCCTTTTTTTCCGTAGGAGGCAGCCCTCCCCAGTGCCACCCACCCCCACTCCCACCCTTACCCTCCTGCCTGCACGGAGTTATCTCATCTGGGCACACGTTGGCCGCGGCTGGGCCTGCACTGGTACTGACTGTGGACGTGCAGACCAGGGAATGAGTTCAGGGCACGCAAGAAAAGAGTCCTTTTTTGTGGAGAATTTAGTGAAGTTTTTTTTTTACGCTAAAAGATAAATAATGGAAGTGGGGTTATAAGACAGATTGAAAGCGCAAGTTGTGGCATCTTTGGTTGATATTAATTTAAAAACAGCAGGTATTGAGATAGATTGAAGATAGTTTCTGTCTTCCCCTGCACCTGCTTATGTTTGCTAATTTGGAGGTGAAGCCTGTTAGTGAAGTTCTGTTTATTAAGTCTTAAGTCTGTTCAACAATTGAGGTTCAAACCCACCTGTGCCGTATTAGCATATTTAGCAGCCTTTATTAATTACCAAAAACTGTGATTTACTCTTTTGAGTCAAACACCTTCTCTTGTCTCTGAAGTCTTCTGGTCGTGTCGGTGGCACATGGTTCTGATTCTTTGTTGCTGAGTGCTCATGCTGCTGCTGTTCTCTTCCTTCTCACTGACGAATGAAAAAAGTTAACATACTGTATCTCTGTGTCACCACAATGATCCATTGTCTCTGCTCAAAGTTAGCTAAGAGCAGACATTACCAGCCAACTAAAGGACCCACATGCACACAGTGAAACACACACACCCAAACATGGACACACACCACACTACACTCAGCTGGTGTATTAGCCACATTAGCCCTCTCTTTAGGGGATTTGGGGGCTTGCTAATTGCAAGCCTGTCATTTTAATTGCTTGAACACCCCCTGCACACACACAATCATACACACACAACTTCTTCAATTAATTAGACTTGAGTCAGTGGTAACTCTGCCTGCCTGCAGCCGGGCCCATTGACAGTGTCGCTGTCAGTCGGTGATCACCTACACTGCCCACAAGAGATCCACATGGTTCAAATTGTATAAACAAGCTACACTATAGTGTAGCAGAATATATTGTGTAGCTGCTCTGTGATGACTGTAAAAATACTTTATACTACTAACTGCATTTAGGCCTCTACAAGAACAAGTCATGTGACACTGGACATTAACCTGACATTCAATACATTACCTTCATTTCCCGTATGAAGCCACAAACGCACAAACACCTTTGCCCTTTTACATACACAACAAGACACCACTATTACCTGGAAGGATACAAAACATTTTGCTTACATTATTCAGCAAAGTCCTAATGTACTCACAAACACACAAAAGCATAATTAATCACCTCTGGTCTGAAGGCCTAATTAGCTGTTACATGCCTCTCTTCTGCTCAAAAGACAATCCCCGGCAAAGTAACACATCTCACACAACTGTTTTTACTTATGTGCACATGCTGTGTGCTGTGTAACAAAGGTGGCATGAATGATAAAATATGCATAATAATGTAACAACATTGTATATATATCAAGTCAAACTTCATAAAATTCTTCAACAAGATTAAAAACAAAAAATTCAGAAACTGGGGCGCGCTGGTGGCGCAATGGTTAGGGCGCGCGTCCCATGTATTGAGACTCTCGTCTCGAGCGGTAGGCCCGGGTTTGCTTCCACCCGTGGCCTCTTTCCGCATGTCATTCCCCGCTCTCTCTCCCTGGTTTCCGACTCTCTCCACTGTCCTATCTCTGCATTAAAGGCATGAAAAGCCCAAAAAAATAAATCTTTTAAAAAATTCGGAAACTAAGTTTCTAAAATAAAAATGGGCCAAAACAAGGATGTAGAAATGTATATGTTTGAAGTGTAGAGTACATTTTGACAAGATAACAAGAGTTATTTTTTTCTAATAACAGACATTTCTGTGTTACTCTGGTTTTGCTGTTTGTTATTTTTGCCTTGAAATGATAATGCTTTGTTCCTACTCATAGGCAACAGTGACAGGTTTTGTATTTGTATATGAAAACATCAGGAGATAAAACATGTATAAATAAGAAATTTCATCAAACCATATGTTCAAACTGTCAGAGAGACAAATTAAATGTTATATGTTAATATTATTACATTATATGCTGTTGCTTTATTCCTTCTTATAAGGCCTAAAACCAAACTTTTCATGACAGGAGCTCTGACTGGAGGCCAGATGGGTCCTGTTGAGCTGCTGCAGCAGCGCCTGCGATGTGGTCAGGTCAGAGAGGCACTCGGCATTCTGGAGGCCATGGACTGGAGCATCATGGGAGACGAGTGCTACAGAGGCCTGAGTTTGGTCACCAACCACCTGCTGAGGCTGGAGCTGAACACAGAGCGGGAGGGTGGGTTCCTGTTTGAAACATCTATGAAATGCAAATTCACATAATGCTTCATCATTAATAGATGCTTCTGTAACTTTAAATGTTCTTCTCTGGTGGAAATAATCTGGCTGTGTTATTCAAACCCTTTGCAGTCAGTTCCAAGCAATAAGTGTTTTTGAGACTTATTTAAAGTTGTTTTGTTGGATTCAAAAGTTAGGAGTTTTATTCGCCTAAAGGTTTAGGTCACTTATTATCAAAGCAGATTATATAACTTTTTTCAACAGGATCATTTAAAATAAATATGGAAAAACTTATATTTCACTCCCTGACTACATATTTTGCTGTCATACACTTGTTTAACCCTTCTGTATTTTTATTTTTTTATATATTTATGAATTGTTTCTGTTTCCTGTTTGTAGCCCAGCTGGAAGCTGCTCTTGGAGTGTTTTATGCTCCAGCTGCTCCTCTGTCTGATGTGGTGATACTTGCGTACAGGGAACCAATCAGCAAGTACGCCCGCCGCTTTTTTCACCACCTCCTCAGGTAAATACACCTGCTCTGTGCTGCGTCTGCCCTCCTTATTGCTGCTTATATTGTGTATCAATACATTTTTCTTTTATTTCTGAGTTTTATTAATAATACAACTTTGACAGTTCAGTGTTACGTCATGAAGAGATGTATCAGAATCGCGCATTACGAATAATAGATAACCAACCTCCCTGCATCCTGAAGAGGACTTACCGTACATCCTTACTAAGCAAGGAATTTAGCTTAAAAAGATACAAAAGACAATTAAGAAAGGAAAGTATTTTTTATAAAATTTGAGTCTAAAAATGGTAAAACATGTTATCTTGCATTGAAGCAGATACTACCGTATATCAGGCATCTTTCCATTCTTTCATGTACAACACCTCTAGTTATATTCATATATATAGTTAAATATGAAGACTTCACTCAGCCATAACGTCATCAGAGGCTTGACAACAACAGGACGAAGGCAAGCTTGTTCACATCAGTGTAAATTGTAAGCTAACCATCTAAATGTATAATTTGTTGGCAGGAAGGCTTTTGGGGATCAGGTTTAACCAGTTGTAGTTGTGGAAGAAAACTTGTTTGATTCAGTGTGGGGGAGTTTTGTTCAGGAGTAGTAGTAAAAATGGGGTTTTATGCATTTAAGTGTAAAGATAAGCTGTATGATCCTCCTTCAGGACACAGATCAGTACATTTTGAAAAAAAAAATTCAAGATGACAAATGTCATCATCTGATCAATGACTAAAAGATGCTACCTTTGGTCATGTCCCTTAATATTTACAAATTTTCTCAGTTTTTAAAAGGTATTAGAAAATATTTTTAATAACAGTAGTATTTTATCGTCATAGGGAGCAGAATCAGAATAACACTTCCTGTTTCTTTCAGAAAATCACATCCATTAAAGATGCAATTTAATCCAGTGTTCTTGCTGCTCACCTTTCTATTTAAAAAAAATCTAAAAAGAAATAGCTTTTGGATTTCCTCGACACACACTGATGCAGCTTTGAGTCATTCATAAGGCAAAGCACCTCGCATGCACCTGTTTAGACTGTTGTTTCATTTTCCCTTCTGCCATGAGAGCCTTTTGAAATGCCTGTTTGACTGAAATAGACCCTGTTGTTCCCACACACCGCTGCTTACCACTCTCCATCGTGCAATTACCTCCTGTTTCCTCCTCTCTTTCTTTCTCTACCTCTGTAGCCGAGCGTGAGCGATGTTTGGCATCCCTCCTCCTCTCCTCTCTTATCACCTACCTGCATTCTTTTTCTCTCCATCGACATCAAATGAAGGAAGCCCCCCCCACCACCACCCCCTCATCTCCCTTCTCTGCTCGTGTTTGTTTGTTTCATGTTGGCTCTAGTCGAGGGAAAGTTGAGTTGTTTTGTACTGGAAGATAGAGCTTTCTCTTCCAGCTTTAATACTGGATAATAGGAAGAGGACTCGCTACTCTCAGTTCAGTTATTGACAGTTTTATATGTAGAGGTGTATGTGGGTGGTTGTTTGTGTGTGCTGTCACTGAAAGGAGGACATATGTACTACTGATCTATCAATCAATGCATTTTAATCCAGTGCATGTATTAATTTAGATGATGATTTTATTTTTTATGTAAGGTTGTTGTCTTATTTCTTCTTAAACTCTCTCTAATCTCTTTGCAGACACCAGCGCTTTGAGAAGGCCTTCCTGCTTGCCGTAGACTTAGAAGCCCGGGACTTATTCATGGTGAGAGCAAAGAAGATTTACTTTATATTGCTGTCTTGAAAACTGCTCTAACAATCATTCAAAATGATTGTGATTAGAGTAAAAGTGTTGGATCAATTTGAGTTTGGCCAGAAATAAAGTATTTACTCAGGTTGCTAATATGTCCTTATAGTCTTGTGATATCCATCAGGGTGTCTGCAGGTTTCGGTAAGGTATAGAATAAATAAAAAATACATATAACATACACTTAAATTGCAGAGCGTCTGGTGCCTGCACACAACAAAAAACTAAATGCAGGATTGTTTGAGAATCATAGTGTTCATGTAGAAAATAATTGTTTTCCTTTCTGCATCATCAAAGCAAGCTTTTACTTTATTGTTAGCTTTATCAGCATGGAAGTCCTTTGTCTCATTATTTACAGCAGGGGAAATAGCTCAACCAAATCTAAAACATTATCAATTAATTGTTCTGACTAAAATTAGACAAAGGCTGAAGCTACATTTTTTTAAAAAATGGTCAAAATTAAAACAGGAGTCAACTAACAGTCAACAGGCTATAATTGTCCACTAACTGTTGACTCTTTCATTGGCTATGACTTGTAATCCCTACAATTGTGTATGTGTATTGTCTGTCACGGAGCAGATGTGATCTCAGTAAGGGGCCCTATCTTTTCACAACCTCCACGGCCTCTGCTCGGCCTTCTCCTTTCCTCTCTCATCTTCCCTCCACCTCGCTCTTTTCTTGACTCTATACGCTGAAAAGCTCCTCTATGTGTTTGACCCCCTTTTTCACGGGGCCCCCTTTTTGCTCCATGCTCCACCAACACCTCAGACATTAATACAGACCCCCATATACACACACACACACACACACACACACACACACACACACACACACACACACACACACACACACACACACACAGCACACCCTCCTCATTCCCTCTCAATCACACTGATAGCACTGGTTCCAATTACCTCCCCACTAAGTAGTGCTGCTGGGAAGCCGAATTGAAAAGGTGGAGTCGAGTCTGTGGACCTTGAAAGTGTTCAGAGGAGGGGATGCAGAGAGCAGAGGAGGGGGCAGTGGTGTAGATGGAAAACTATATGAGCGATGCAAAATATATGAGAGAAAGGTGACTCAAGGTTTTGCTCTGTCACTTTAGAGGCGGTGAGTAAGACAAACACGTGATGAACAAAGGCATGAAGGTGGAATATTTAACGGGTGGGTTCAAACACTTCAGGACAATTTAAGTCTGGACCAAACAACCTGAACAGTCAGCAATACTCCTGTTACAATGATTTTGTTTTATGATTTTATGATAAATACTTCTTAATACTAAAATGTAGATTTTGACCAAATTGAGAGTGTTTCTTTAGTATTCACAGGACAATCAAAAAACACATTTCAAATCACTTGAAAACGTGTATTGCCTCAATTATTTTTAAAATTTTAGCCAAGTTTTTCCTCTATTAAATGCAAAATGAAGGCAATCTGCAAATTCAGTTCGAAACATGAATCAGCCAATAGAAATGCTACTTTTCATAGATTTCAATTTGTTTTCTCTTTATATTTTTGCGTTATACAGAGTCGGAAAAATGACTTCATTTATGATATTTAGTCAAGCCACCTTTTGTGGCTCAGTTAACTATAAGAGGGATCATTTCAGGAAATCACAGAAATTTTATAAATCACATTGCAGACAAAGAAATTGAAAAGACAGAGTAAGATTTATAAAACCTTTTGTTGTCTCGATATATCCTCTTCAACAAACACAACACTTTTTTGGGGGGGGCTTTCATTTGCCTTTATTTAAAGATACAATGTGGATAGAGTCTGAAATCAGGAAGAGAGAGAGGGCAGAAAGACAATGCAGGAAAGGGGCTGCTCGCTTGAGGACTAAAGCCTCCGTACATGGGGCGCGCGCACTAACCACTAGGCCACCATCGTTCCAGCCAACACAACACTTGATTGAAAACACTTCTCAAACTAAGCCTGTTAGAAGGTCTCTATTATTTTTTATTACAATATAGACATTCATCAATGGAATAGGTGTATTACAAAATTCACTGAAGTACGGTAAGTACAAAAGAGTCAAGCCAAAAACATGAGCTCAGATTCATACACACAAACCCAGAGTTACAATGACAATCACAATCAGTATTAGAAATAGTCATTCATCCCTGGGGTAAATGTGGGTGTATAATAGGACATACAAATAAGTACATAAACAACAGGTAAATAAGAACAATAAACAAAGGTCGTCCAATAAATACACAATATTGCACTGCTGAGTTATATAGGTAAAAAAGACAAATCATTATGTAGTAACTAAGGGTAAATTAAATACATGTAAATACACATGGGGTACTCCAATTACACTCGATCCAACAGCACTCTCAACCTGCTTGTAACAGTTTGTACGAACAAGCGTTTTGTGGTACTTCTTTGCCTCAGCGCCCAAGAGAGCAGCAGCTCAGCATCTGAAAAGAGTGACAGAGAGAAAGAGAAAGAAAAGGAGGACGTTGACATTTCACCCCTCACTCTGTCCTTGGCTCTAATTAGGTTGTGTTGTTGCTTTAACCTGCTGGTCGGCTGATTGAGTCGAGGTGGAGGGGGTTAATGAGGGCAACCCCCAACCTCAGCAAACTCTTTATAACTTCCGAACTTGCCTGCAGTACTCAATAACGCACCATCGACTTGAGAAAATGCATACTTTGAAGCAAACACAGATAAAACGAACACCCTCACCTCTTCTGGAAATGCCCAGCAGGATACACCCCCCCTCCATCACCGGACCCCCACCCCCTTAAGGCCCCATTGTTTCCCAGCTAACAATAGAAGCCCTCCAAGCTTTTTTTCTCCACAAAAAGAAAGCTTTTGTTAAAATGAAACACTTTAGTGTCAGGCTAAATTGAGGGGGAGGAGGACTTGGGGGAGGTGGGTGTGTTTTTAGAGGAGGTGGAGGTTGGGGAGGTAGCATTTGTAGTAGGGGGTTACTGAGTCGTTTGCATTTTTTCCATAATTGGCACAATTCTGTAGCTCCCTAATTAGCCTTTGATTATGAGTTGATAATGTTACCAATTAGGTCATTCGTCAACCAAGTCAAGCCGACGAGTTATTTTTCTCCACCTCCCACCCTCCACCCTTTTTCCTCCTCTTCTCCTTCCTGGGTCTTTTGCTCTTGATGTAGCCTGTTAATTAAATTAATTGATGTGATAGTCAAATCAGATTTCGGCTCTTTTGTTCCCCAAAGAGAGCTTGTAGTGTTTCTTGTTGGAAACACGAGCAGTAAGGGGAGCTGTGTCTGTTGGGTTCACCTATCTTCCTTCCCTATCTGACGCAGTTTGGAGGTGATGGAGGAAGCGAAGGAGGTGGCGTTGCTCGTCTTTGGCAGTAAGCTCATTGTTGTTGCTCAGATGAGTAATTAGCGTTATTGAAGTGTTAAGTCCTTAGCACCATCTGATAGAAGTGTGAGTCAAACACAACGCTTTTGGTTAACAGGTTGTTTAGAATGCAATGTGTGTGTTTTTGTAAATGGGTTTGCATCCCTGTGTGCAGCTTGAGCAAATGCTCTCATGCACAGGGATTAGTTCCTGAAGACAATAAGTGTTCCGTATATACTCAAATTTGTGCACGTGTATCTACATTTCAGGCAAAGTGAAAATCCACCTGAAAACATTTTTGCACCAGGTGATGTTTTATCTTCTCTAAATATAGTTCCCTGAGAATCAAAGAACAGAGGCATCTCTCTCTCACAATGTTTGAGGCTGATATTTTATCTTACAGGCAAAAATACAGAAACAAGAAACACAGATAATACACTACACTCATTCAGTATTCCATACTTATTTAGGATCCAGAAAGGTTTCATTATTGTCTTTTTCATCCATGACAGATGTACTTGCAATGTCAGGTACTTGTGGCATTTAAAACAAAATGCTGTGAACATTCAAGGACATTATTTAGTTCATAAATGTTTGGAAAAAATTTGGATGGAATAAATTAATTGAAACTGGATTCATTTTTCTTTTGTTGGAATAATATTTGATAAAGATCAAATATAAACTTAAGTGTGGCTGTTTTTAAAAGAAGTCATCACCTTCAAATGTCTTCAAGTAAACCTGAAACAAACGTAAACTGATATGAAGTTGTCAATTAAGTAAACTTAATGGATAAATATCCCTTGACAGTAAGAAAAAAAGGATGTATATACACTTGTAAGATGTGAAGTAACAAGTTCATGGAAAACAAGTGTTGCTCATGTTCTCTTCTAGATTTGCTTGAAAGTATCAATCATGATAAACAAACAAAAAAGTCTTGGTTAGGAAAAAACAGTGGACGTTTAATATCATGCATTCAGGCCATGATAGAGAGTTATATGAGATATACGGTAGGTAACATCTTTAAAGACAGATTCACACATACAGGACAAAGACTGCGAAAAAAAAGCCACAAGATGAATAATTTAAAAAGTAAGAATTGTTTTCCAGCTATTGCGAGTACACTAGTCTTATTACCTTTTTTACACCCAAATGCAACAAGTTGTTCCATATTGTTGTGTAAATGTTGAAGAGCCTGATTGTAGCAGGTGTAAACACAAAACGATATATAGTTAAAAAGCTCCAACTATTTACGATACAGATGAATGAGGTGTAACAGGCTGGAAATTTCAACAATCACAGTTAAAAAAAAAATCTAAAAAAAAAACTCAGACGCTGCAATTGGAGATTTTTCATTTACCACTCTATATTAAGTTTATATACTGTACATGTGCACATAATGCCTTTACAGTGTGCAAATCCTCCGAGAACGTTTATGTACTCATCGATCCTGTTTCCCATCCACAGACATGAGACACGGCTATTTATGTGTCGTAAGCGCTGCCGTGTGCCAGTTCACCTAATCCCTCATTTATTTGGAGGTAGCCCAAATATCAGTCAATATCGGGCTCTTAGAGTCCACCAACACCAACACCTAACCCCCCTCTGCTCCCCCTTTTCTCCCTGAGAATGGCCCACTAAAACGCCCTCTTTATCAGCCACTGCAACCCCTAAAGCTCTTATATAAATAAGATTAGTGTCGCGTTTGAGCGTCAGGGAATAAGAGGTGTAATATCTGATGGTTTTATATGCAGTATTATTGTTATCCCTTCTTAGTCGGGCTGATACTCCTCTCTCTCTCTTTCACACTCCCTCTTTCTCTCTCTCTTGTTCCACGTTTGTTCATTCGTTTATTCTTTCTCTGGGTCCCTCTCTCCAGATTCAGACAGTATTACGAGGAGCTAAGCTGGAATAAAGCGCCCCGGCATCAAATGTTCATATTGTTCTGTTCTGTCTGTCATACAATCTCTCACTGCCGCTCACATGAAAACCCTTGTTGTGAATTTCTCTTCTTAACACCTTTTATGTCTTGTTCCTCATCTCTCTCTCTCTCTCTCTCTCTCTCTCTCTCTCTCTCTCTCTCTCTCACACACTCCTTTTCTCTTATTCTCACATACACTTTACTATCATTTCTCTGTAATGCCTCCTCGCCTGTTTTAATCTTCTGCAGCTCTGTTTGTTTTCAATTAAGAAGCCTCACTCATATCTAATTGAGGGGCCGTGGCCTGTGAATTAGCCACCTCAGTCCTGGGAGCCGATTTAGGTTCTTTTGAGGCCATTTTGTTGTCGGCCATTTTCACATTTCCTCCAACTCGTCACCACAGAGGGCAGGCACCACACTATAATTACCCAATCTGTTCCCATTCATACTCTTCAATTTCAGCAGCTCGCTCTCATTCTCTTTCACTCCCCCCTCTTTGCCTTCCTCTCTGCTCCCCTCCTCGTTTGGAAACCAGCATCCCCCCCCCCCCTTCTTTTTTTTCCCTCTTGGGGTACAAAAGCGTGGTGACAATATGGGGGTATTAGAGCTGGGTGCAGGCTCAGCTGGGGGGAGGCTTTAGCCAGCTGAGGGTTATGCGTGGCGAGCCCTGAGTCACGGCACTGATGTCCTGTGATGTCGCTGAGGCGGAAGACTTTCCTTAACATGCTGTACCCTTTGATGGGCCCTCAGACTTGCATTCACCTCGAAGGAAACCCTGTGACTCTGAGGAGACTCTCTTTGGGTGCCAGGATGTTGGTGTTAATTCACTGTGTTTAATCAATTAAGGAGGTTGACTTGAGTATGCAGTAATTATGTATTTTTTCCTCTTTCTCTTTCCTTTTCTCTTTATCAATTGACATTTTGTAGATTTTTTTGTCCTTCAGGGCATCCTTCTTCCAACCAACACTAACAACTTCACGCTGGTAGCTGACCAGTACTTTTTCAGCCTTTACTGCTGGTTATTGACGGGCTCCACTGGAGAGACTGGAGAAACATGTTGAACGTTGTTTAGGGTGTGTTTTTTCATTTTCCTCACAGCCGTTCTCAGAGCTTCGAATCAGTGACCTTTCTGCCCAAGACCAAGTTTTATACCATCATGCTGCTGCCCCAGTCGGGTTTTTTTTTTTTAGACTGAGAAATGTGTGATCTATTTGCTGTTGATACTGTTTTAATCATCTTTCAATCAGACTTCTGAGCTGTGGTAATACAGTCAAAACGGTCATCTTGTTATCTCTTGTTAAACTAAGCTGATTGTACATCATGATTTGTTTTTATTTTAAATAATTATTTTTTATATCTGCTCAGCATGGTCAAACCAGAGTTGATGCACATCAACACATAAATCATAAATACTATAATCTTACTAAAATCTGAATTTTTACCAACACGAGACAAAGCTTTAGCTCTGTTACCATTGCGATGGATACAGTATGTACAATATTGTCATTTTACTGCAAAATTAACTGATGTTGCAGATGGTTTATATTAAAGATAATGTAAACCATACTAAACATCTTTCATGGAGAGACTAAAGAAAGGTTTGACTGTCATCTGACCATCACTGCCTAACATTTTCACAACAAACATAAAGCATGGAGTAGAGTTAAATCTTTCAGCTTTAACAGCACACTCAAAGCATTTTAGGTTTACATTTTTTCTCTTTGTTTTATTTTTGTAACTTTTAATGCATGAACGCTCAGCTTATTCCAAACCTGCTGAGAACTAAGACACAGTACTAACACAGCACGTATCCCTCACAGGACTATTAAGCTTTGAATGGATCGTATTGAATCTCATTTATTTTGATGATGCTTTCAGAAAAGATCTATACTTCTCAGGTGTTTAAAAAGATTAAATGACCTCAGCTTTGCTTGTAACCTTAAAACGGGTCCAGCTGTCTGATTCAATGTGGTTATTAATGAAATCAAAATCAGCCACCCTCAGACATCATTTAGCAATATAATCTCTCTTTATGGCCAGGAAGACTCAAACAGGGAGATACAGAGGATACATGCTGTTTCCAATATTTTCACAGGCTGATATAGTAATGGGCTCTGCTGGATATGTTCCTCCGCAAAGAGAGTGTACCAGCGTTTCTGAAAGGTGAACAGTCCCTCGCCTCCTCTCCCACTTTTGAAATGTGACAGATAACATCCGCCGGGGTACAAAACCGAAGAGACGAGGGTCTGTGTGTGTGCCGCCTGTCTGAGTGTGTGTGTGTTGGGAGGGGGCTGGGGGCTGGGGGCTGATTTCAAAGTTTTTGGAGGAAACGGCATTTCATCCAACTGGTGCTCTTTCTGATGTCGGGCTTCAAACAGCTCATTTTTTCTGTCATTTCATCTGTTTCTTCTTTCTCCCGCCAAACCCCCCCACCCCCCCCCCCCCCCCCACACACACACACACACACACACACACACACACACACACAAAAAAAGTCCTATTGTCATCGAAGCCTAGATTCATTTTAGATTAACGTTCACGTGTCTTTCTTTCTTGCATTACCTTCAAAGGACCTCCATTATGTTGCCGGCGATAAGGGCGAGGTGGTGCTCGCGGATGTGGCCAAGAGGAAAGCTAATGAAATCGAGGCCCGGGCCATCGCAAGCAACGGTAAGGAAATAATCATAATGTCTAACCAAAAAGACACCAAATGTGACTCGTTATTTTCTTCTTTTATCTGAAATGGGAGGTGGACTCCAGATAACCTCGGTAACTCAGATACTCCGGCACACTTTGTCCTGACATCTAACACTGGGTATTTTTCTCAGGCTCTCACCCTCTTCTGGTAGCAGAAAGGGAAATACAATTAGATCATGTTTGACAGAAGAAAATATTCATGTTAAATACACACAACCTGTTGCTTTTTTTTTATAACAATGCCATATTTTGAAGTGATTAAAACAAGTGGGATACATGAAGTTGTATATCATGTTATAAAACCACATACAAAGTGTAATGTTCCTGAATTAACATTTATAAAGTATGGAGAACTTTTTTAGGACGCAAACAATTTTATAAATCTCCTATAATAAAGTAAAGTGAGCTGAAGAACTCACTAATTAAAGACAAATAGTTCAATATCGTAATTAAAAAGATTTCACCAAGTTTTGAGCAGCAACAAGAAGAGGAAAGCCACCAAAGGCCCTTTTTTGTTGTTACTTCAGGCTGTGCTGCTGCCCTTTGACAAACACTCCCCAAAGCACATACCAGAGGGGATCAAGCTGAGTTCCTGATTACACAGACACACACAAGAGCATGAACATGCACAGGCACACACATACACGGCAACGGACAAACGCATACGAGCAATTCCTCACAGAGGTTTCTAGAGCCGTCGGGTGAGCAGAAAACATTCAAATTTGTGAGGGAACTAGATGAACATGTCTGATGAGTCCTTCATTGGTGCTTAAAACACACCAAAGGCAATGTGCTTGTGTGTGTGTGTACTCAGACACAACCAAATGAGGCCAGAGAGGTATTTAACTCCACTGTATAAGGTCAAACCCCTGAGGCTGGGTGTCTGTGTGTTTGTCGGTGAATAGAAATGAGCGTTTGTGTAACTGTGAGGCCTGTTTGCATGCAGCTTCCTTTTTTTTTTAATGTGATGCTTAACACGCGCACTCCTCCTCATAAGCCTCTTAATTATGTCCTCGATGATTTACCTTCATCACCTGCAGCATGTCCTATCCTTGGACAACAGCGCTGCAGAGAAGGGACAGAAAGAAAAGAGAAAGGAAAAAGGAGGGATGACAGCAGAGGAAGAAAATGATCATATTAGGATTGCAAGAAATAGAAGGAAGAAAAATAGATTAACACAGGAAAAGGGAAATGAAAGAATATTTTTTTAAAGATTTAGGTGTATTATTGACTTGTTACCTGCTTGTTTATAGTTTGTTCAATTTTCTTGTGTCTCTTAGCTTCATTTTTTTTTATTGTGGAGCCTTGGTAAACTTGGTATGAAGAATATCCTGATAAGTCCACACTGCCTGCTGTAACTGAGAACGAATGATTAAACCACTATTAAAGGAGGTCATGGGACCTGACAACACAACATTTGCAGTAGATATCAGAAGATATTCTAGAGCCTTAGTCAGCTTACAACAAGCTGAACTAGCTTACTGTGCATCCCAGTTGTTGACTAACCAGATGTTTCTATTGTAATATATATCAAATATGTCTAACTAATCATTATGATGATGAATTTGATCAAATTATTAACATTTTGGGCAGTCGCAAATATTGGGATTTCTTACCCATTTATACATGTGCTGCTCACCCGTCGGCCACATTTTATATACCAACATTTTCTGTAACATAACCAGCTGATCACAGAGAGAGAGAGAGATAGATAGATAGATAGATGGGAGCCCTACAGTGAGCTGACCTTTTACCTTTTTCTCTGCTGTTAGTACATTTCTTGTCCTGCACCTTTATGCATTTTGCCTGGACGTGCGCTCACTAGTTTTCTCTTATTGTAGAAGAAGCAGTATTCTTCCTGCTCTGGTAGTCCTCAATGCTGTATGTTATTTTGGTCAGGTAGTATATTTGGTTATTTAAAACATTCACGCAGTAAATGATTGACTCAGTACCACTGCTGGTGTAGACAGCGAAGTTAATCGACAAAAAAGTAGAGTTTGAATCCTTCTTTAAAAATGACTTTCTAATGTCAAGAGTAAATGGTAGAGAGGAGAAAGTCAGTTCAGATGCATTTACATATTAAAGATCTAAAGGTCCACACCTTAAAACAGACACACACACACACACACACACACACACACACACACACACACACACACACACACACACACACAAACACAAACGCATTAGCCATTAGCATGCTAAATGGTTTGACAGAAAGTGAATTGGAAACACACACACATCCTGACACAGTGTAACCATCAGTCTTGATGTTGCCTCGTGTGTGTGTGTGTGTGTGTGTGTGTGTGTGTGTGTGTGTGTGTGTGTGTGTGTGTGTGTGTGTGTGTGTGTGTGTGTGTGTGTGTGTGTGTGTGTGTGTGTGTGTGTGTGTGTGTGTGTGTGTGTGTGTGTGTGTGTGTGTGTGTGTGTGTGTGTGTGTGTGTGTGTGTGTGTGTGTGTGTGTGTGTGTGTGTGTGAGCGTGCTGTACACTGAACAATATATCAACGTTTAGACAGGCAGCCAGCCATATTCACTGGGCAGCAAAGCCAGGTCATCAATAATGAGTAGTGTGCTTCAAGCAGAGAGCTCCATGAACAGGTGTCTCACTTTACAAACACACACACACACACACACACACACACACACACACACACAGAATGACCATCAAAAAAAAAACAGGATCAGCTCTGCCTTTCATGAACACTCAAATGATTTTTACAGAGAAACAAATCAATAACTAACAAGTAAACCAGGAGACAGATGTTGCTTTGCAGCCTAAATGAGATTGCAAACAAATAAGTTTTTTCCAGTTACAATTCCAGTTTGAAGTTTTCATGTAAGCAGGAATAAGATTATCTTTAACAACATGGGGAGTGTGGGTATAGTCAGTCTAATTCTTAGCTTTTTCTATTCAACAACAGGACACTGTTCACTGTTACTCCTAATTTGGGTTGAATAAAAAATTTAAAAAAAATTTAAAAACAATTAAAACAACTTGTTCTTTAATGTAAACTACAGTGGTGCTGGTCCCGTTCACGTTTAACGTCCCGAGGGATCAGCTGAGGCTCAGGTCAATGCCTTCTCTACAACATTAGCCACACACAACACCACCTATACAGGATGTACATGAATTTTCTAAATATAAGTGGGTAAAAATATATCAATTTTTTGATAAAAAAGAAACAAAACATTAGCCCCTACAACTGTGTTTTGAAAAGCGTCAGCCCCCCGTCTGTTTGTCCCTCCACATTGACAAAACACAGACGTGAGTCAACAGTCACACGCTTTCCTGACACAAGTTCCCACAGTGCAGCCACAGACATTTTCTGTTTGAACACACACAAGAGACCCAAAAGTGTTTGTTCTCAGTCCTATTCACACACTACACATCGGAGACATATGTGTTTGTGTAAATATGTGGACTGTATGTGCGCAGTTAGGTGTGACACTGAGGCAGGTCGCTCTGAATCCTACATGAACCAACCATTTGTAGTAATCAGGTGCTGAGAACATTTTGAAAACAGCAGGTCAGCTTCTTGTTGACCTGGTGTATGAAGGCAAACACACACATGCACACAAACACTTCTCAGTTGGTTTTTGAATCCAAACAAATGAACCTGATGCTATTTCATTCCTGGAATTAACTGTAATTAACTGCTAAGCAACCAGCTGTGTTTGTATTAAGGAGCAGGAGTAAAATCAGCTGCTCTAGGACCTCACCACCCTGGATAAAAGCACAGGGAAAAGTTGATTTGCATTGGAAAGGAACAAATCTTGTGCCATTGTTTGGATGTTTTTTCAGTCGCTTCAAAAAATGACTCAATAGCAGATGTAGCGTTTCCTCAAGGTGGACTCAGAATCAAATTGGGCAGATACACCATGTTTCTATGCACCCTTCTCATATTTATGTGCATCTTTTGTAAACAGAGATTCTGTCTTCGCTTGTACACACTCACACACACACACACACACACACACATGCGCACACAATAGAGGACACACATTTCAGCTTAGGTATGGTCCCTTTTTATAACAGCGTTGGAAATCGCTTATAGCTGTCTGGCTGACAAGTCTGTTGATTCGGATAGATACAGCATTGTGAGAGGCAGAGTGGCGAACAAGTGCGAGGGAAGGCCTCTTTCTCTTCCTCTCAATCCCTTTTTTTCTTTGGAGAACGTTTTGCCAAGAGGAGAAGCCAAGTTGGTTGCCTGATCGTTGAGTCTCCCCCTCACAAAGGTTGATGTGGCTGCAGGGTCTCTCAATGGGCAAAGAGACAAGAGCTTTATCTGAAGATCCACTTCTCCTCCTCTATCTCTCTCTCTCTCTCTCTTTCTCTCTCTCTTTCTCATTCCCCATCCTTTCTCCGTGGTTGTGGGGAAAGCCTGTTAGCTCCAGTGTCTTGATGGAAAGCAGTGTTTTGTTTGCGTTCCCCTCTCGGCTCTTGTTGATCGCTCTGTTCGCACAACCTTCATTACGCTGTGACTTCCTGTCTGTATTCAGAAACTTTACATGATGTGTTCATGAGAAAACTTGCTCTTCAAGGTGTGACAGCCATATTGGCAAATTCTTATATTCAGGTACAAACAGCTACCATTAAATGCAATAGGTAAATACGTTAACTTACATTTATAATGAAATTTGACTCAGCACATCTTTAATGATAAAGTATTTCCATTGGAAGTATTCATCATACCTGCAACTCATCTTGACTTTTCTCTTGGTCAGGAGCCAATGCTTCCTCATTCTCAGGTCGTCAAATACTGACGCTGTAATAGAAAAGATGCTAATGTTGTGCTGTGGACAGATTCATATTAAAGAAAATAAAGTCAAGACATACTATGTGTATATTGCCAAAGGTTGGTTTTACATTGGAGTTTAAAACTTGGAAAATAAAGGATGCCGCTGATGTTCTGTATTCCACTTTCAGGTAAATCAAAACCGTTTCTCAACCTTGTTATGGCAGTGTGTTTATGTGTCTGTGTGTTTGTGTGTCCTAGAGGATCCTCTGAGAGACAGAGATGGTGGGTTATGTGAGTCCAGCCCCGGGGACAGACAAACAGAAAGAAACCAGAGCACAACAAGATCTTCATACCCGGAAACTCTCACAACAACACAGTGAGTTACATGTAACGTTTTGTGTCTGGTTTAGGCTTCCTAAGGCTTGTGCCTTATGAACTATGTGCACCAGCTAGTCTCTTTGCTGTTTGAGGCTATCCAGGAAACAAACAATGACTGGCGACAATTCACATATATTGCACACAGCTGCTCTGTGATAGCGGTCATGGTGAACCAAAAAGTTGCAGCTGGACAGCTCAGCAATGAGCTCAATCTCAATCTTGACTTCTGTACATCAGAGTTGCAGATCCATTTGATATATTTCTGTAGGCTCATCACTGCAAGTCAACCTTCTCTGTGTTTCACATTGTTATTATGAAAATATTTATTAAAGCCACTTGAAAAAAATATTTTCGACTTACTCTAAATGAATCCTGTGACATTTTTTGAATGAAGATTTTTTCTTTTTTACTTTGACATGTTGCCTGTTATTCCTCAGTGGTTCACTGTTGTCTGTGTATGAATTGCATGAGAGCATTTGTGGCCAAATGACCCAGCTGCAGCCTAAAAGCCTTCACTACCAGTGACATTTCAAATGTCAAAGCCACATCAGTTCCGGGTCTTACGCTTCCCAACGCTGAAGCCAGAGCCACATTTAAAACTCCACAGGGTCCATTTTCACCATGGATCAGTCTCCAGAGTGCAGACTAAACTCACTGTTTCAGAGTGATTGTTTAATACACTTGTCTTTGTGAATGACGTGTCGAAACAGTGTGACTAAAGACACACTGACTGCATGCCCCTCTTTGTCTCTGTCTGTCTCACACACATACAAACACACACAAATATATCCATCCATGTCTCCATTATTGTAGGATGGGTGGAAGTGATGGAGGGGCATTCCTTGTCATATCCCTACTAACATATTGGAGTATTTATATGGGATTTGTGTGTATTAGATAAAAAGGCGCTCTTGTTCTTTTCATCCTCATAGGCTTTTCATGGCTGTTTGACTGTAACACTGATGACTCTCTGCCTCCAAACCCTCCACTCTACGTTTCTCTAAGCCCCCTCCATCCATCCCAAATCCCCTCCTATCAGCCAATTTAAACAAGCCGGGTCCAGAGAGAGAGTGAGGGGGGGGGGCAGAAACAGAGAGAGATGCTCTGTCCTAAGCTCTTTTTAAAAAACAGTAAAAGAAGAAAGAGGAGAAAAAAAGTGTGGTAAAGAGTGTTAGGGTGATTTGGCAGCGAAAGGCCCGGGTTGTACTACCCCAGGTCTTCCCCTGCACTGCTGACAGAGGCAGAGAAAGCCGATCCCCAAACCTCCCAAAAGATAATAGCCATAGAGAGAAAGGGACAAAAGCTTCTGCCTTTTTTATTCCACAATTTCCTCCTTTCTTTAGAACATTTTTTTTTTTATATCCCCCCCTTTTTTTTTTTGTAATCTGGTCTCCGATGAAGTTTCATTATTTCTCATGTGGAGCCAATGACAGCTAAGCTGAGATGGAGTAGGGAAGGCATTGTAGCACGGGCGTTCTCCTATTTGGCAAGCTGAAAAAAGAGCAGAGGAAAAAAAGAGGGAGGCAAGCACAATGGCAGTTTGGGGGCTTCTTGCAGATTCCTGCATTCCCCAAATCCGACTCCGAAAGTGAGAGAGAGAACGAGCGGGGAATCTGGGAAGCATCCCAACGTTCCTTTGACGACTGCTGGCCTCTCAGTCATCACACACTCCTCTGTCAGTGGAGCTAGGAGAATAGAAGATATGTTTAAGGTTGGTTAGCAGAGGCAAAAGTTATTGTTATGCTAATGAGGCAAAGTCAGTTTTGCCATTTAGTCTTTATTTAAAAACAGATTTATAGATTTATTTGAGATTTATAAAGGGTTCATGTTCATTCTGCCCTGCCTGTGGGGAGGACATTGTATATCTCCAAACACAAGAAATAAGTTAACATGAAGTTATGAGCTCAGATCAATAATAAAACGATGTCTGCCTGACAGGTTTGTACGCTGCTATATTAAGCAGAAGAGAATAATGATGCCAAAGAAATCAGCCACACACCACCTAGAATAACATCCATAGTGAGTTTCCTCATTCTGATTTCAATTGAGTTATTTGTTTGGATTTTTTGCAACTTCATACTTCTGTTCATCTACATACAGATGACAGATAATGTTCATTTTATTCAACTATTGGTTTGACTCCTTATGTTACTTTTCAGAGTACATTTTCATTCCTTTTTATTCTTGGTCTGATATCAAACAGAATTGTCTGCTTGTTACGCAGACCTTCATTTTCAGTCTGACATTTCCTCCGCTCGTACTTCTCGTGGCAAGTGGATTCTGTTTTTCCTGACCCACTGTGGGTCCTGACTTAATCGACACCAACAGTGTGCATAGCAGTAACCATTGTTGTTTTTACTTTCTACTACAACACTTGGCAATATCGTTAGAACTGTTAGTGTGACAGGACATGAACTACGACAACAAAACGGACCTCTTGATGTGAAGAATGAAAGCAGATTTTTGGACACATCTTTACTTTCCTTTGACTTCCTTTTCTCCACTCATGACGATCCCAGCAGAGTAAAAAGTTTGAGAGATGGTTTTCACTCAAAGGGAAGTTATTTTTATTTCTGTTTCTCTTAAACACTTGAAATTTCTAACTAAAGAAAAAACTGAACAAGGTACATTAAGGTGTAAAAAAAAAAAAAAAAAAAAGACAACACATTTCTCTCTGTGCCGCAGTGCTGATGGAAGAGCCAATCAGAGGAGACTACAGGAACAGAGCATACGTGTGGCTGTTAACCCGGACGTGTTCAGGACACAAAGACAAACAGGTGTGTGTGTGTGTGTGTGTGTGCGCGCTCGTGTGTGTGTCATCCTGTCTGTCTGCTTCTGAAGAGGTATCTAATGTTAGAGCTGAACTTGTCTCTAGAATATGAATAACAATTTGATAAATGATAAAAATCTTCTCGTTTGTTCATGAAGCTTCATCGTTAGTTTAAATTACAATCTGAAACATCAGCTGTAAAGAACTTCATTGTTGTTTTGCCACAGTGATTTCTATTTATCTATTAAGAAAAACGATTTATTTTGAACAGTAACACGTGATCTGTGTTCCATCCAAACACGTTTTCCTCCTCACGTCGTTATGCTCACATGCTCTGAAATGTTTCTCTCTTCTAAAGTGTGTTTCTTCATACATGTCCATCTTGTGATGAATTGCTGCTTTCCAACCATAAACACACACACTTACCCACCCTCAATATAGATGACTTTTACATCTCTCCTTTATTTCTTTTAGATTTTTAACAAACCCACTCTTTCTCTTAATTTTCCCCTGTGCAACCTACAAAAGCCTGTTCCCTGGTCAATACAAGCAGCAGACAGAAAGTCAGCCAATTATAATAAATCTCATCATCTTCAACGTGCCAGTTTCAGGTCACGTTTTTAAGCCTCGCAGCAATTCTCCTGCGACATTTAGCCTGCTGTAGTCTCTAAACGTAGCCTGAGTGCTCTCCTCTGCAGGTCTCAGATGTCTGAGATGACTAACTGGTCATTTAGGAAAAACAACCATTAAGAGAACATCACTTCTTCCTTGCCGTCTTCCTCTCCTCCTTTCTACGCTCTCCATTTTAATAATTAAATTTTTCGGGTGATTAGCAATTGTGTCGCTATCAAATCGCTCTGTCATTTGATAATCCCGACTGTAGGCTATAGCTGGGAATTTGCATCAGCTTTTTAAACATGAGTTTAAGGCACGTCTGGGTTTTAATGTCAATCATAATGTTATTAACACAGGGCTCAGAACAGAGAGATCGCCATGAGTGACAACGGTTTACATTCATTTAAACAAGGAAAAGGCGCCACTGAGGGAGCATGTAACTTGTTCAGGCATTCAGTGTGAGGGTGTGTGTGTGTGTGTGTGTGTGTTTATGTGCTGAAGGGCTGCAGAGTGTGATTATGCATGTCTAATGTTGAGTTGATGTACTTTAAAGTGTCATGGCTGGTTTACAGGAATCTGTCTAATATCCTCCAACATCTTCTGTTTGATTTTGATCTGCAGGAAGCAGCAGAGGACTTGGAGACAACAGAAATGTGAGTGGATTTCAGCCATATATGTTATGTGACAATGAAGATGTCTGATGTTTTTGCTAAATTAATCTTATGCTCCTCGAGAGTAAGCTGAATTTTGACTCCTTCAACGTTTAATAAACAGATGTATTTATGTCTGTGTATTTTCAGATATAAAATCAGTTTTCTTGTGTTTGTCAGTACAGATCGGACACGATTACAGGATTGAAAGGTCGAAACAATGTTCTCCATGTGCTGTCTTCATAAACAAACTCAGCTCAGGTCATTAAACACAACGTTTCTGTTTGTTCTCTCCCAGGATGAAGACGATCCCGGGACGCTTCATGTGGTCCACTTAGGAATGGTTTGAAAAAAAACAATAAGAGCACTTTGTAAATCCCAACGAGACATTGAGGAGCAAACACAGCACCTCACCAACAACGGGCTCTCGTTGGATATTTTTAAATGAAGTCTGTTTACTTACCTGTCTCAATACCAGGATGAAGACTGATCATAAAACCAGAGCAGTATTTGTAAATAAACTGGTTTTGTACGACCACTTCTGTAACTTACTGAGTAACTATGTTTGTTCCAAAACACCTTATTATAAAGACCTTTTATACTTTAATGATGAAGGTAAATGAACCCTAAGAGTAAACAGTTACACCAGGCTCTGCCATTAAAAAAAAAAAGACAGATTCTTTTGTTCGTCAATCAGCCAGAAAAAATAAATACTTGTTTTTTTACGTCTATCACAGATGATATTGAACGTTCCAGACTTTGTGTGTGTGTGTGCGTCTTTGTGTGCTGTATAGATATGTGTGTGTGCGTGTGTTGGCCGAGATTAGGGGCCATAGTTTTATTCATGAATAAGAGCCAACCAGCGTCTTTAAAGCATCGCACGGAGCCCCTTTCCTGAACAGCAGCCATGGCCGTGTCAGAGCTGTCGACGCGCTGCGCTCAGCGACTAATCTGACAGCGCTGCGCGAGCCCTAATCCCTCACTGTATCGTAATCTATTTACTTTGCATTCTAAGAGGATTTCCACCAAAAAATATACAAGAAGCAATGTTGGAAATGGACAGAAGATCAGCGAGGATGCTTTTCTGCTCCCTTTTTTTTTTTGTTAGCTTTAAAAAAAAATCATTGTATGTTTTCCGGGGAGTCAATCCCCTGCGAGAGGGATGGGTGAAAGGAATTACATTTCTGACTGATACTAATACTTCTCTTATGTAAACATCAAAATGTTATATTTCCCCACTGATGATACAGTCACACTGCAGAGGCCGCTGCTGATAAGTGGCATCTGTCGTTGCCTTTAGTGCATCTCTTGACACGTTTATAATTTCCAAACCAAGGCTGCATTATCTCCTGATTGTTTGACTTGACAGCTTGAATAAAAACTGCAAAATTGCTTAACAGGCGAGCAGGAGATCCTCCCATCTCTGTGATGGCCTCCACAGTAGTCTTTTTGACATGCAAACAGTGAAATCTCCTCTGTCATAATACAGAAAACAAAGTAATGCTCTCCTCAGTTCCCCTTTAAGCAATTATGTCAGCTTTGTAGAATCATAAATAGTTCTGCCTCATTTAAAATATGGCCAGCAGCTTTTTTTAGAGAAATATGCCTCGCGCTTAGATCTCTGCCATCCAAGATGACTGGCACAGATAGGCTTATTAGTGGTATTAACATACTGCGCGGCACGCTGGAGCTGTGAAACGGCCTTGTTAACATTTGGAAATGAATCAAGCCTGCAGCACTTGCTATTATCCAGGTTATCTGTTTTGTTTTATTCTCTCTCTCCTCAGAGCAACAGCTGTGTTTCAGTGTTTGTGCAGAGGCCTTATCACAGCTAATGAAGGCTCTGATTGGACTGATTCTGCTTTCCCTCATGGCATTTTATTTAGTGAGTTTTATAGGTTGGTTTCAATGATCTCCACAAGCCAGATCACCCAAAATGTTATGGACAAATATGTCAGGACAATTAAAGACATCAAAAGAGAGTAAAGTGACTTTCCACAGGGTCTCATTTGAAGGATCTCAATCCCCACTGAAATCACAGAGAAGTTCACTTATATTATTGGTTTACGGGGGTCAGTGAATGAGATGTACTTTGCATAAAGATCACACTACAGTGTTTCGTCAAGACTACTAATCTAGAACAAGACTATGTATCTGTATTGAATGGCTGTTATTGTGTCTTGAACGAGGCTTTAAGAAAGAATAGTTTTAACTTGATCCTCATTCTGATTGAGGTCGGAGAGAAACACAAGAACTCTGCTGGGACTAGAGTCAATATTCATGTTTAAGATAAGATAAGAAATTATAGAACTTAATTAATCCTGAAGAAAATTTCTCCATTGCTCATTATGTTTGTGGTCAACTTTTTGTCAAATAGCCTCAACACCACAGCCCTGCTGGGAAGACCTCAGGCTCCTTTTCAGAGGCTACAGAACACACTTACAGCAAGAAGAATTGCCATTCTTAGCATTTTGCCACATGTTCAATTTCCAAGTCCTATTCACTCTTTCAAATTACCCCTTTCGTCCTTGTTCCTGGTCTATCTCTTTTTCTTATCGAAACTTCTACTGTCAACGTCCTCTTTGATTTATCGTCTCTGTTGTGATGTCCATACTGGGAAGGTAACAGAAGGAGTTTCTCTTCAGGACTTTCTGCCACAGAGCCATGCAGTATACCCTCCTTGAAGGATTGTACCAGCTCAACCAAACCAGTTGTAGAGTTCAAGAATAAGTGTTCATGTGAGCACTTGAAGAAGAACAGTTCTTTCCATTAAACATCAGCAAACCATCAAAATGGTTTTGAAGTTTATGTGAAATAGTTGCCTGAAGTTGCTTACCTGCTTTATCGCAATGACACTTCCTGAATTCTACTAATTTTATGAGAACTTCATGAATATTATTTTAACTCGAGATGTAGAACTCAACCATAATAGATTTTCACGTGCTTCATGTCTGTGATTGGTCAAACTCCCATGTGTGTCAAACTCCATAAGTGTTAATGTTCTATTTCTGTTGTTATTCATTTTTTGGGGTCTCACTGGGCTCAAAATGAGTAACTTCACTTGACAGAACTTATTTTTATTTGTCGTCACATTTTTTGCTTTCGCAAGACCACTTTAACATAAAGATAAAAAGTTTTCTATAACTACATTTAAAGTCATTTGATAGATCAGTTATGAGCCCTTGCTTCATTACGTATCTACATATTTTGATTCCATAAGAGCAAACAAAAAGCAATTCAATAAATTAAGGGTAAAAAGGTTCATATCACAGACAAAACTCAAACATGCTTTCTTCTGTGTTGTCAGTTTGCCAAATTTATAAACGTACCCACAAACTGTAAAAGAGGGTGTCACCTTAATCTGTAATTTTATCATTTAAAGGTCAAAGGTCATGAGGAAGTTTTATTTTTGGTTTACATCAGTTCAGTACATCAGTCAACTTTCTTAGACGACTGTTGTTGCCTTACAGCTCTGCATGTGGAGAGAAATTTGTCAGTGAGGAACAAACCAAACAGCAAGGAAATGTAGCAAACATGTCAGACGGCAGTCTGTTGACATACACGCAAACACACCAACGACGGCGTCCTCGGTGGAACCATTAAAGCCTGCAGGCCAACAACAAGCCTCCATCAAGCTTTCCCACGTGACACGTCTGGAGGCTTAAAGGAAAAGACAAGTTGTGACTCGGGATGAGGGTCCTCTGCATCCTTTTCAGATGAGATAACACTAACTCTCTGCAGATACCTCTCTTCTGGGTCGCTCGTTTAAGCTGAATCTCAGGGAAGTGAGGAAGTCAACGAGAAAACAAAGATCAGCCAAAGTCAGAATTTGGAGTTCTGTACAGAGAAACAGATGTCAGATTTCACATCAGATAAAGAAGGACGAAGAGGAAGTGTTTGGCATCAGAAAAGATTAGTCCATCGGAGGAATGCTTCAGAACTTAGAAGTTACTGATACAGTGTTAAATGACTACACTGAGAATTGATCCAGTAACTCATTACAAGCTAACACCTGGATGTCCTAGGCTAGGCTAATATTAATGTACATTGGATGTTAGCAGCTGGCAAAATACGGGGATGAATATTTTAGTCTGTTTGGGCTTTTTGGTCCCTATTATTTCAACAACTGTTGAATAGATCACAACAAAATTGAGTTTAGACATTTAAGATAAACCCTTATGACATAACGTTGTACTTTTCCAATTTAACCACCACGAAGTCCACAATTCCTGTTTTGATTAAGATATCTCAACAGCTACAAAACGGATTGCCATGAATTTTTAAAAAGATGTCCATGGTCCCAATCATCAATCAGGATCAATTAAAGCCTAATAACTGGTCACATTTTAAACCTGATGATGCCTCCATAAATACTAGTTAAATGTATCCAGTAGTTAATGTGTAAAACTAATGACATTCAAACTCAGGTGTACTCTGTGTTTGCTTCTCATTAGCAAGTGTTAGCATGCTACATACCAGCTAAACACTCAATTAGTTTATTAAACAAAAACTGTGAAAAATATAAGAGAGCAAAAGTTGTTAATAAAATGTCTCGTGTCATCTATGAACAGTCCAAAACAAGACATTGTTCAGTGTCAGTACATTTGACTACAGATAATAAATCATATCAAAGATATAGTTGTTTGAACTCTTAAAACGACTAATATCGTTCATCCATCGAAATAGTCTCCAATCCATCTTCTGTTGATCAGCTCATTTATAATACTGACATGAAGTTGTAGCTTGTTGTCGTCGAGCGCTTGTGCACTGTTAGCATTATTTTAGCATTTACCTCCTTCACGTTTTGGCTAACCAAGCTGTATTATTCAAATCATCTTGCATATTAGCCGATATGTTAGCATTCAGGGAAGTTATTTACAAATCAGTGGAGAAAAACATTTGAATTGTGGCCAACGTTGCACACATTATCTATGAGAATATTAACTTTGATTCCATTTAAAGCTCTTTGCTCTCTGCCCACTGGCATAAAGCTAGAGAGCAACAGTAATGCTTTTAACAGAGGACTCAAACAATGGCTAAAATCAAAACAACAGCGCTCACATGAATAGCTTCTGACTGGGTTATTGTTTGATCATGCTGCTTTTGCTCTACGGTTCTATTTATTTATTCTCTCCTTATTGTTTTCTCTGTTTATCGCTTTTCTCCCTATCTTAATTGTTTTTTTCTCAAAATCCTCCCGTGGACAGGTGTTGACAACTAGCATGCTTGCTAAAACACTTAAACAATGCATCTTGTTCGTCCAATGTATCCGTGATGTCCATGCCAAATAAAGTCTATTATATTATTATAAGTTTTGTGTCACATAAAAGTATGTTGCATTTCATTCAAATGGTCATCTAGATGCAAAACTACCAAAGCCTTTTATTTTTTCACTGTAAGAGAAATGCTTATCACAGAAAATTAATTATTATCGTTATCATAATCATATGGCAAGAGCCAAATACAGTCATGCTAACAGGCTAGTAGGGTTAGCCGTCAGAGGAAAAAGAGAAAAAGCAGCTGAACTTTACAGAGAGATGGTACTTCTTCCTGGTTCTGGCTTCTGTTCAACTTCAACCAACAGTATGTAAACTCCACAAGGAATTTCATGAATGCTCTGTGGGATTACTCAGCTGCTTTAACTCAGAGGAACCATCGGTGCACTCACCTCCTTTAAATTTTGATCTGACTAATCCAAGTGATATAAAGCCTTATTGAGAAATCTCTATTTTCGCACTAGGAAACTTATGAAATTGACATCAAAATCTTCCACTCCATGTGCCCAGACTTCTTAATAAACAAAAAACGAGGCCTTTACAAGCGAAGCAGAAGAACCGGAGACTCCTCCCATGTCGCTGTACAGTTGACCTTAGATTTACCTCACAGGTAAATATAATCCTCCTCTGTCTCACCTCTCACTCCTCATGCCGGCCTACGAACGCACCACGATGCCAAGGTCTGGCGACAGTTGACAGCCAATGAAAGACAAATGCTGTCTTTTTGTTCATGCATGGAAATGGAAGAAAACTGTCCCAGCATGCAGGCTGCTATCAGAACATCTTTGAATCTCCTTCCCTCACACACTTTATTTCTGACATATCAAGGCCTTTAAGGTCTCACCAATGGAAAATACAGTCTGATTTTTGTCTTTTTTATCTGTCTGTCTCTTTCCTAGATATACATCTAAACCACTCATGCAAAAAAAAAACCAGTCCAGCTCAGTTCCAGTTCATCTCCTGGACAAGTGTGAACAAAATGTCAACAGTTTCCAGTCCAGCCACATTCAGACGCCGGAGCTGGAGCTGGACGAGAGGCCAGCAGGTCGACGGCTGACAACAGGCGATGTGGTGCGATCGATTGTCCTATTGAACAGAGCAGAGAGGAGTAAGACCCTCAGCTCAGGTTCAAACAACACTCATCACACACACACACACACACACACTCACACATACACAAACACAAACACACTGTCACGCACACAACCTAGTCCATCAATTTTCTTTTTCCATTCAGTATCATACTTTCCATAAATTAAACATGCCTACAGATTAAAAACATACATTCAGTTAGAAAAATGTCCATATTTGAAGATCTTCATTATTTTACTTCATTGCTTGTGTCCTCATAAACCTTGTGCTGGTCTAATCATCTGAAACTTTTCAAGGATGCGTTTATCAAAGAGATTCACTTTTGGGTTTTATCATCAACCTCATCACTGAACGATTTTTGATTCCTCCCTCTGTCTAAAGGTCGAACACTTTTGTTTGATCATATTTCACTTTTCTCTCCCACCAGTCGATTTGAATACAAAACCTGATGAATATTCATGTATGGATTTAAAAGACATTTTGAAAGAGAGTATGACTCCACTCTAAAACTTCAACATTAATATCAAGAGTTTAGCGTTTCTATGTTAATTTACTATATTTTTCTAACTTTTTATTCTATTTTTTTGGTTGGATATAAATGTCACAACTTGTTTTCAACTGTTTTCCTCTTAACACTGATGACGAGTGTTGTTGTGAATTTCAAGGTTGGTATTTTTTTTTCAAATTTGAATATTTATTTTATTACCTTATTCTCCGCAACACTGTGTTACATTTTATATTTCATTCTATTCTATGATGTTAACAAGACCCGGCATTATTTCACCCTTCTGCAGCTGTGAACAAACCTGTAACTTCAGATGAAAAGACCATAAGTTTAGATTTTATCTTGTATTTTAATACTATTAGTCGATTTTTGGTAATATTTTAAAGCGTTAATCTGAAGAGTTTTTCACAGTTAAATGCCTATTTTTGCCTTAAAGTCTCATTAATGTGATGGCTGTAACTTATCTAATAGCCAGATCGTATTACCTTTTCTTAATATCTTTAAAATAATATCTTTAACATATTGTGTTCTGTACGATCGTGCAGCTGAAAAAAAAAATGAAATGTGGTCCTCATAGGTGCAGAGAATCATCTCTTGCATGTGCGCCATGTTTGATGCAGCTTCACATCCTCAGAGGAAACATTACACAGCTGATCTGCTCTTCTTTTGCCAGGATCTCGGCTCTCTCTTTTCATTCCTGCGGCTGCTTGAAGGTGAGCAGCCGCAGCCACATCAGCAGCTGTCTCGTCGGGACCTGTGGCTCCCTCACACTCCTTAAACAATCCCACAAGATTGCTAGCAAATGTTTGTTTGATGCAAATCCGAACAAATCCGCTGCTGTTGGTGGACACTCGCTGCGCTGTTTGCGCGTCTTGGCGCAAACATGTTTAATGTCCTGGTCTGCAGATATTTATTCAGCTGCTGCGAGCAAAATTTACATAAATAGAGAGAAAGGAGAGAGAAAGAGAGAGAGAGAGAGAGAGAAAGAGAGAGAGAGAGAGCACAGGCAGTAGTGACTCTACACAGACACGGAGAGTGTGCATCGATCATAAACTGATTATTGTAATTGGAGAAATTGGTTTCCTGGACATTTTTGGTTTGAGACTACTCAGATGAATTTGTCTTTTCATTTTCATTCCCACGAATTTGAGAGGCCCGATGAAGTAGGCTATATCAGTATAATAAGAGAACTATTGGAAAATGCACGTTTTTCTTTGAATAGTCTTCGTGTTGAATGTCTTCAGGGTTCTCGGTACATTTTTAGAAACTTTTTGGCTCTTCAAAAAAATGTTTGGCCCAAGTCCTTGACCCCGGAAACAAAGTTTTCATTTAATGAGTTTTAAGCATGTGGTGATTCTCTCGGGTAAGAGATACAGCTAGAAATATTCAACAAGAGGACAGCAAAGCGAAATGGTGTAATTTAGACTAATGTAGCAGCAGATGGCCTAGCCTATATATAATCTCGTTCATATTTTGAGTCAAATATGATCGCCTTATTTAAGAAATAAGTAGCCTACACTATGTTGGAACTAAATCGTAATTGCTTGTCACTTTCCAGCAACAATATAATTTATATTTGCTGCTTTTATTCATCTTTTAAAACCGATTAAACTCAGTTCAGACAAAGAATTATGAAGACCACACAAAAAATAGGCCTATATGTAGGCTACAGGCTATAGACTATAATTGTGATTATCACTAATCAGAGGTTGAACCTGTAATAATAATGATTCCTGGAAGCAGACGCAAACACCTGACTCTTAACAGGCCTCTAGAAAAAAAAAATCCGATGTGACTGTAAAACCAACATATTTTGTCTTAATTAAAACTGGCAGAATGGGGCACGCGCTTCTCTAATTTGTCTGCATAAGGACTTTTTATTGTTTTATCGGGGCAATTAAAATTGGCCTGAAACCACTTCTTTTTTTTGCCTCTGTTGCTCTCAGTGCGGCCTTCATGGTCAAAAGAACTGCTCGTTCAAAATGACCTCGCCAGAAAGATTACACGATATTTCTTCTCTTTTTTTTTTTAACCCTCCCTTCTTTTAAAATGTGTTAATTTCTGTGAGCACACCCACACACCCACACTTACATGTGACCCCCCTAACCTGGCCCCACCTACGTAATTACCGCATCAGAGGCGGTGAAATTCCTGCAGGTTATTTTGAAGACACCGACTCAGGGCGCAGGAGTAATTATCGCGCCATTACAGCGCTGCATTCAATTACGCCTCGATCAAATGTCTTCCGGCTCGATATTTAGGGCTTTTTAACTCTGCGATTTAAAAAATAAATAGAGACTTGGTGTCCCTTAAGCAAGGGGAGAGATGTTAGTGTTTCAATTTACAGAGACAGAAAGACAGAAAGGATTAATCCAGCTGCTCTCTAAAATGGAAATGCGGTGTTCACGGTTTGTATTAATTACGGGCTCATTTGCATATAGCCTACCCGGTTTATAATTAGGGAAAAAAATCTCAACAAGCTTTTGAATAAAAGTACGACTAGTTCAAATGAGAACGACCAGGAGTGTGGAGTGTGTAAATTGTTGTTATATATGCATCTCAATAGTAAATAATAATAAAATAAAAAAAAGTTGACTCCCTGTTGAGAATCAAACTGAGACACTGTGGGAAATAAATATGACTTAACGGATCTTTATTGGATGAACATGTATGCAAGGGTGCTCGCCTTTAAGATACATTCAACATCTCACTGTCATTGTTGGAGTTATAAAACCACATATCCACTCCAAATATTCAAAGATGCTCTGACTCCAATATCAAGCCAAGTGCTGCGTTTAAACATGTCCATTAAATCACGACAATGCCCAAGAGAGGAGGCCTGCTTTGAAAATGAAGAGGCTAGAATAATAATATCTGGAAAACAATCGCCAAGAGCACTTCTTCTGCAGCTATACTTTTTAGGTTTTTCCATGACGTTCCAAATTTCTGAGTAAAACAATGTATATAAAAGCTGAACTTTATGGCCAATTTGATCTCTTTGGAATTTTTGGTAGATTTACATACAGGGTTTTTTTCTTTTTTTTCTCCCAAAGTGGTTATAAACAATTTCAAATTCAGAAAAAAAAACACCAACTAAACATGGTCACTGTAACTGACCCAAATACATATTTACATAATTCAGCTGCTTGATGAAGCTGACTAAAAATCTCTGTCATCCTAAAATAACAAATTTCAGAAATAAAAACTATACAGGGTTTGATTGGGTGGGTTGAAGGTAAAGAGGGGCACTGCAGGCAGTTCCTGACGGTGCAGCAGAGGGGAAAGTATTCCTCCCATCCAGAAAACCAGAGAGCTGGTGGTCAAAGGAGTTTGGTTGAAATGACATTTTTTCTTTTTTTTTGGAAAAACAGTTTAAAGATCATCCTAGAAGCAGGTTTGTTTAAAAAAAAAAAAAGAAAAACACTTTTCATCCTCCTGATGGTTTCTTTTTCGATGGACTCGACTGTTTCTCTTCTTTTTATTTTATTATATATTTTTTTAAAGATGTGGAGGACCAGAGGGAGGAAAAACAAAGTCCGACTGTGAGCATTCCTGCTGCTTTCTTTGTTATCTTATGGTTCAAAAACTCTTTTTGTCTTTTAAAAACAGGCAATAAGCTGATGTGGAAAATAAAAGAAGGGATTGGACAAGCAAGGACGGGAAAAAAAAGCCAGATCACAAGACTTGGAACCTCCAGGAGGCCTGGTCTTTGTAGTCCAAGCAGTCTGTGGCGTTAAAGTTGAGCTTCCATGAGGAGGCTGCAGTCTGCTCTTTGTAATCCAGGCAGTCAGACGAGTTGAAGGCCAGACCGGAGCCGCCATATGCCTGGTGGTGGTGGTGATGGTGGTGGTGGCCTGAAGACTGGCTGATGTGGTGGTGTGGGTGGCCTGACATGGTGGAGGCTGTCATGGGGCTGAGCTGGTGGGGATGATGGTGGGAGTGCATTGGGGCCAGGTAGGAGCCGCAGTCCACGCTGCTGAAGTACGAGCTGGATGGGGCCGGGTAGCCCTGTCCGTAGCCCGGCGTCTGGTTGTAGGACATGGGGTAGGAGGTGGCTGCGGCAGCCGAGCCCGACATTGAACGCTGCATACAGGAAGCATTAGAAGGAGGTCCGGGCTCAGGGAGTGGGGCCACGGCTGGGGCAGGAGCATTTCCAGGGGAGATAGCGGGGCTCCAGATGGAGGACACGGTGCTGATGGAGGTAGAGGTGCTGCTGAGCGCTGCTGGGCCTGTGTGGTTGGTGGAGGAGGATGAGGAGGAAGATGAGCCCGTGCTGGAGACGGCAGGAGGTGTGAACTGGCCGCTGCTCTCGGAACCAGTGCTCTCGCGGGCCGGAGAAGACTTCTTCTTTGGCGGCCGGGCTTTCGTGCTGCTGCCGCTCTGCTGCTGCTGGCGACACTTGGCCCTCCGGTTCTTGAACCAAACCTACAAGCAAAAACACCAGCCAGGAGTTAGCCACCAGACACACACAACCACCTCAGCAGTTTGTACTGAAAGGGCACTCCCAGGCCATGCTGGGAGTACATTATGGAAGAAAATTGGAGGTTATTAGCCATCAAGGTTCTTTTCCACCCCGGCCCCTTGGCTCGGACCAGCCAGGGGTCTAATTTCATACCAGGTAGACGGCTCTAAGATAACAGGCTATTGGGTTTCACCACACAGTAGGGTAACTGTAGAGCACAGAGAGGGTAGGATCATGTAGAGCGTTTTGTTTCACACACACATTCTGAGAATAACTCAAGTTGTGTGAGAGAAAGGCTGGCCTTGGTTTTCCCCTAATGCCTTTCAAGAGCAGAATTTGTTCTAAATCACAGTACACCTGTGAGTTGTTTGTGGCGCATCATTTGCTGGTAAACTCCTGGCCTCTACATTACAGATCCCATATTTCAGGTCAAATTACACTTCCTGCAGTCAGGTTTACATCAAATAATAATGAATGGATTCAGCTAGAACAGAAAGCCAGACATCTGAAAGGTTGTTTTGTTTGTATCGATGTGTACAAACAGTTTACGCTGCATTTAATGTCTTGTGAATCCAAGTAAGCCAAATAACCACAGCACTTGAACGCAACCCTCGCAGCTGAGCTTCCCTAAATGGTAACAAAGTAACACACCACTTTCAAAGTCGGCATAATTCCTTAACAAATCCCTCTTGAGTTATTTTAATTCCTGTCATTATCTCACTATTATCACTTGAAAATGGATCCACTGGTTTGTTATTATCTATTCAAAAGGAGCTTAAATCATTGAAATCATTGAAATCAGGAACTTTCGTGACCATGTCTAAAATAAATACCCTGCTAGCATATAGGCACGTTGTATACTCAATAAAGAAATCCTGCACGATTAGGCTCCAGGAGAAAGTAGAGTTTTAGGTGTTTTTACTAAATATTATAAGGATATTGAAACGAATCTGAGATATTGAACACCCGAGACATAATAAAGCCAAACTACATCAAATAAATCTAATCGTTCACTTTGAAAACATAAATTAAGTCAAAAAAGGTAATTGTTGATAATATAGCCTATAAATATTTTTTTATCTGTTGTCACAGAAATATTTATATTAGACTAATGTTTTTAAATCTAACTTCTTCTCTCAAAGAATAACAGGCAAATTAATAAAGGAGCTAGGCTACACATAGCCAAATAGGTATAGCTTAATATTTTTGTTAAGGAATTAGTCGAAATCCTGGTTCGAGTCTTTGTAAAAGCATGTCTTAAAGAAGTGTTGTCTTCTAGTTGATATTTTTCATATTAAACTTGCGAGCAAGGTGGAAAATATTGACATTTTAATGATTCTGCAAATAAAAATAAGACATCAGAAACTTTTGATTAAAGCACAGTTATTAGTTTTCATTTAGCTCATAACTTTAGAGCTGTCTCTACTTTCCACAGACGGGTCGAGGAAAATAAATGCTTCATTTTTTATTTTTTTTTGTTACCTGGACTCTGGACTCAGGTAGGTTGATTTTCAGCGCCACCTCCTCGCGCATAAAAATATCCGGGTATCGGGTTTTGGCGAACAGAGCCTCCAGGACGTCGAGCTGAGAGCGGGTGAACGTCGTCCTCTCCCGCCGCTGCTTCCTGGGAGTAGCTGCACAAAGACAGAATAAAGCGTGTTTCACATCCTTGTTTTCACTGAAGGCTTTCTGCTCTGCCTTTGTGCGTGAAAGTGCTCAGAATAAAAGGCGAAAATATCACAATTAAAAAGGCCAAATGATAAAACCAGAATCTCTTCTTGTCCACACATTTTATTCCTTATCAGTCGCGGTAGAGAAAATTGTATTGATTTCTTTTTCTTTTTTACTTATCACTGAACTTTTGCATTGGTTTAATTTAGTTTAAATATCCTACGTGAAGTTATCGGCTAGATTCAGGCTTAACGCAATTCAAAATAAAGAATTAAACGCTATTTAAATAAAGGCCTATTTGTCTTTTTATGTAGACTAACAGACAGACTCAGCTGACAATCCAAAGGATATTTGTCGTGTGTTCTGAACTCTGGACTAATAAATATTATCTAATTATAGACTAGACCTATAGTTTTAAATATATGGCTGCACATGAATTATTAAATAGTTTTTTTATTTTTTTATTAGGCTTCTTATCGTACCCCCTTTAATTCTTTAAGAAATGGTAGCCTCCTTCAAGAAGAAGAAAGAAGGTGAATCTGGGGCTATTTTCTTGTAGGCTTATGATTGGAGCTGCTTTTATGTCCTGTTTCTGTTCAGAGACCTCCATCGTTATAAAATGATCCAGACTGGATGCATCCATCTATGTGTGAGTAGTGTGTGTGTGTAGTGTGTGTGTAGTGTGTGTGTTCGCTCGTATCGTACCCGGGTAGCCCACTGACGGGTGCAGCAGGTCCATGGCAGCGCCGCTCAGCCCCAGGCCGTTGACGCCGTAGGGGGGCTGTTTGAGGTAGGACATCATGCTACAGGCGGTCACTGCTCCACCCAGCTCAGGCCAGTGGTTCGGTTTCCCCCGATGCTGCAGCTTGACGGGACAGGGGGCCGATCCAAGACACTGCGGTCACACAAACGGGACCAGAATATTAGAAACACGAATAGAAAATACAGTCAACTTAAGTTAGTGTGCCAACAGCAGAGAATAGATCAGAAGTCTCGAAATGTGTCATAATTAGCCCATTATTAAAATGAGCTTTTGTCTTTCCGTTTGTAACTTGTGTTAGGCTGTATCATATAAGCTGCAGAAGTAACATTATAAGAAATGATAAAGTGGCCAAATAAATAAGTGGTAGCGGATTCAAATCTTGAACCATTGTAGCCTATAATGGCGTTATAATTTAGAAACAGAGTCTGCACATTAAATCTCTTCAGGAGTTGGCTATTGGATTTTTGGTCAGAGGATAACTTGGGTCAAATGGCTTCTAAAACCGTTATAACACACGCATACAGGGAAACAACACGCAGAATGACGTCCAGCAGCTTTCAGAAAACCAGATTTATTAATGATCTCACCGACTATTGCTAAAAGCTTCTAATCACACACAAATCTCACGAGCCTATTTCCTGCGTAAATCTGACTCTTTTTTTTTTTAACATCAGAATGACTTATTTAACCCCACACAATCATCAATATTTGATGTCAATAGAATGATCTATTGACATCAGTTATGTAACGAATAATTTGAAAGACCTAAATCCGGTCTGACGGTAAAACCATACCCAAGTAAAAAAAAAAAAAACAAACAAAAAAAAAACCCAATGCTGACTGGATTTTTATTTATTTATCGCTCTGTGTCTTTTGTGTGTGCTGAATTTATATTCAAATAAAAAAACGTTTAAAAAACTAGAATCCTCCAGACTAAAATGTGTGTGTGTGTGTGTGTTTGGTTCACTTGAAGGCGGCCTGAACACACATTCATTAATGTCACATTCTGGATTATTTACGTAATTTGATAATCTTTAAAATCACAGCTGTGCTCGTCTAAAGTCTTTCAGTTTAGTTTCTGTTCGTTTAACTTTGTGTGTCTTGGACTCCAGCAGACTGTGGACCCCTCTGAGCCCGGCTCACAGTTACTCAATCCACAAATTAAAACACAAAGTACACTGACTGACCTGGAACTCAAATGAAATGTGAACTATATTTGAGAGACAAATGTGTGGGGAGTTTATTGTTTCTAAACATAGTTTCACTCACATTTTGAAATAACTCACTCCCAGATGCAATTCTCCTGTTATTGTAACATTCACTCCGTTCACAAGGAAACCTCTTTTGGAGAAAAGCTCACACTATTTCTGACAACTCAATTTTCACCGAATAGAAAATTCTGGTTCTGTTAAAACACTGTGTAGTGTGTAAAAACTAACAACTGTTTCAGTCGTGTTGTTGTTATGGTTTTGTTTGGTTCTCTCAGGAAAGACTTCTGACTGTAATATTTAATTTAGGAAATGAAATGGTCAGTTTGTCTTTAACACTGCAACTTAGAAACAAAGCAAGTTTGCTGTAATTAAAAAAAAAAAAATACTAGATCTGATTTTACATACTCTGATATTGCTGATCAATGTTTGCAAGTGTAGAGTCAGGTTTTGGAAACTTGACTTTTCTTTGAAGCCAAATCATACAGCCTGAAGTTTGAAACGTGTGAATTAAATTAGTGACTCTTTAGTGGGAGATTATTTGAACAATGAGCTCCTAACTGACCAAACCAAACGTGAACTAACCAAACGTGTATTCCGCGGCTCTAAAGCCGCACTGCAGCCCTGCCAGGCCGGAGTGAAAGGGGCCCAGATCTCGGTGCAAATGAACTCTATTAGAATTTAGATTAGACCTCCGGGGAGAGAGCGATTGAGAAGAGCTCTTATCTGCAAAATAAATTAAAAAAAGAAAAGACCAAAACACGCCTCTCCAATTATCTACCGAGTGCTTCAAACGTTTTAATGGCCAATTGCGCATAAAAACGAATGGGTTAGAATGGGAATATGAAAATTATCTCCTCTGGAGAAAGTTGACTCAATTAATCCGGTTCAGGTCGATGTACTCAAATGATTAATTGATTCCCCATCTTTCCAAAAAACAGATCTCAAAGTTAAAGGGTGCAAATGGAAATCTTGCAAAACCACATGTCACGGCTAAACGCGAGAACTCGATCCTCCAAATGTTTGGAAAAAGGTGACTTGTGAGAGAAGGTTCTTGTTTAAATTACGTTTGTTACTTAGAGTAACACAAAGTCAAATAATGTGAATTGTTTAAGAGAGAAAAGTAGAGAAAGTTTACCTGGTTTTCTCCTCTCCCCTTCTCCCGAGCTCTCGGGCCACAAGAGACGAGCAGCAGTAAAATTATCCAGCAGTAGGAAGTCTGCAGGGCAAAATAGTCAAACGGCAACAGCAGCAGACTCGCTCAAAAACAAACAACCGCGTGCAAACCGAGCCGCATCACGGACAAACGCGCACTTCTCTGCACACGGACGTCACCGCGTCCTCGGTGCGGTTCCTGGTGTTTTTACAGCCAAATAAATCAGACTCATTTGCTTTCAGGGGGCTTGTCGTTGTCTGTCAGAGTGTTAAGGTGATTGAGACGGATGGAGATTGATCACCTTCTCTCCGCCCTGCGCCTCTATGAGCGGAGGACACCTGCGGATCCGCCTCTCGCAAGCCAACCAACGCGCATAAACGGGCTGACGGACGGCGGGGGCGGCCAATAGGCGCGCAGAAGCATCCGGGAAGAGCCCACTCCCACTTAACCCCCTCCTCCTCCCCTCGCCCTCCTCCTCAGTCCCGTTCCCGAGACCGGACAAACCAAAGAAAGGTTTTTTAAAAAGATGAAAATGTTTCTCAGGCCTGGAGGAGTGAAGAGTGAAGCTCTGCTGTGAGTAAAGGTGCATAAACGAAGAAGCAAAGGAATGAACGGTTCATAGAAAGTTTGTAATTTAATTATTGGATAACATGTTCAGCAGAGTCTGTGGGAAACCAATAAGAGTGCTAGTTACGCCAAAAATAGAATAAACCAGCTGACTTTCACAACCAGTTCGATCCTCGACTTTTTAAAGCATCTGATCAGATTTTAGGCTTTATAAAAAAAATGTATTGTTTCCAACAAAAAGAAGTGAGTCAAATAAATATGTGTTCATTTGAGGATTAACTGCACGCATGTGGTTGATTCAAAGCAAAAACTAAATTTGAGTAAATCTACACCAAAAAGAATAAAATAAAACAATTCTCAAAGAACGCATCAGCTCCCTGCCTCCTCCCCCCTTTAAAAAAAACGCTGCTTTTATTGCTATTAACTCTTCTGTCATTTTAGTTTCAGTTTATTCTGCCTTAAAAATGAGAAAAAATAGAATGAGGAAGGTAAATTCATCCATTTTGATTTTATTGTGATGCACCCCCTTCCCTCTCTCTCTCCACACACACACACACGCACGCACGCACACACACACACACACACACACACACTCACACACACACACACACGCACACACACACACACGCACGCACACACACACACGCACGCACACACACACACGCTTCATGAATATTAATGAGGTCTAATCCCCATTTAGAATTACATTTGAGGATGGTTGACGTAAAGTTTAATAGGGATAGACCTCAAACTCGCTGCGGAGGAAAAAGGAGAGAAGAAGAAAAAGCCGCAGCAGAAGCTGCGGTCACTGAATCAAATCCTGCACTTGTAGGATGTGTTTAATGTTTTTTAACCCATCACACACAGAACAAACTACATTTTCTTTCCCTCTCTCTTTTTTTGTTTCTGGTCCTGAGCTAAGTGTGTGGATGTAGCAGTGATCGGCTGGACTAGGCTATGTAGATCTCTGCACAGACACTAACTTCTGAAAGAGAGCTAATTTTCAGAGAGACAGAGAGGGTGTAAAGAAAAAAATCCCATTTTTACGAGTCTCTCTCTGTGTGTGTGTGTGTGTGTGTGTGTGTGTGTGTGTATGAGGAGGGGCATCAAAGTGGAGGCCGATGAGACTTAAAAGTCATCCACGAGAGCACTTTGACAGAGAAACTTAGACATCAATAGTCGGTGGAGCATAAAAAGAGAACAAAGTAATGTTGGAGGTTGCGTGTGGAGGCCTGTAGTGATGCTGCTTATTACACACTGGAGGATAAGGACACCTGAACGCACCAAAAACGCTGCGTTATAAAAGTGGATAACGGCCTTCCATGTTTTTACGCACAGAGGCCAAAATTAACTGTTGAAAAGAGTGTGATGGTGATGCTTGTGGTCAGATTTATGAATGAAAAGAGGTGGTGTAGACAAGGAACATGCGCCTTACAGTGACGCTTTTTTTCATTTGTTTGGATGGTTCCCGGCTTGAGGTCAAACACTTTTACGCACCTTTTTATTTCCACCACATCTGAAGTCCGAGCGGTCAGAGGGCCTGTGGAGGGTCTGATGGAAATACCACCACCCCTCCTCTCCTCAGCACACACACACACTCTCACACAGGCTCCGTTAAATTATGCAAAAAGGCCATTCAACAAATATGGCCCTCACAACATAAAAGAGACGGGCTATTCTGACATTTCCCCTACATTTCTTGTTTTTTTTCCCCTCCTCTCTCGATTTGAGTAAGACCCCGAGATAAAACCCTGAACAAGTATCAAGTTATCAAGTTGCACCAACCTTTTGTAATAAGAGTATTTTGTCTAATCCCAAATTGCAGTTGAATTTTCTTAATGCTGA
Source organism: Labrus bergylta (assembly GCF_963930695.1). Classification (NCBI taxonomy): domain Eukaryota; kingdom Metazoa; phylum Chordata; class Actinopteri; order Labriformes; family Labridae; genus Labrus; species Labrus bergylta. Next base: position 15,508,040 of record NC_089204.1, on the reverse strand, counting down.
GCTGGTAAAGCCTAGGATTAGGCGGCGAAGAGAGGAGGGGGAAAAGTTTTGTCCCTTCAGCCGGCAGGATTGGGAGCGGGGATCTGCGGGGATGTTGTCGGTGCTTATTAAAACGATGATGCATAAAACACAGAGCTGCTGTCGGAGCCCCCGTGCTGCACGCGGAGACCCGGGTTCCCTCAGGTGCACGGTTTTTTTGGACGGCGGCATGGAAAGGAAGTAATGCAGAGGGCCGAGCGGCGCGCAGCACCTGTGAGGTGAGGCCAGGAGACATCAAAGCTCAGGAGATAATCCATTCAGCTGAAGGATCCTCAACTGCACAGCAGCGCAGAGCCACCGCCGCCTTTTTACGCAGCGCCGAGCTCTTACTCCCTGAAAAATAGAAAACTGACTCCAAATGTTTTTCTGCCTCAACAAGAGCCTCAAACCCGGTCGATGCTGCAGAGGTAAGGCACTCATGATTCTGACATTTTGTCTTTCCTCGTAAATACTACGTTAAGAAACAGAATATTAACATTTAATTTTTCACCTGTAATCAATTGTTTTGGGTATTTTTTTTTGTATTAAATGTTGATCAAATAAATAACTTAAGTGATCTTAAAACTGATTTTAAATGTCAAAACCTTTAGTCAAATGTAAAATTTAGAGTTAGGTTTACGCATAAACTTTTTCTGACAGCTTGTAAAACCGCAAAATATTTAAACCATTTTTTTAAATCAGTTTTAATCCACGCAGGAGCTGGGAATTATTTTGTGTGGACACACACACACACACACACACACACACACACACACACACACACACACACTCTCTCACATACAAACTCACACACTGCCACATGCACCGAGCAGAACGTCCTTCCCCGCTTTGGCTCTTTGCTTTATTCTCCAGATTAAAGACCCCCGCGATAAAACGCGCTATAACACAAAGTAAAACAAAGCGCCTCGGGGGACGCAGAGTGCGTAATGTGCACGTACAGTCGGTCCCAAGCAGAGAAGAAACGAATCAGCAAATTAATTTGAAAGTATTAGAAAGGCCGGGAGGACGTCTGCTGTCACAACCGATTTCCCTGCTTTAATCGGGGATGTGAGGTAGCCTGCGGGGCAGTGCGGAGGGTTACATCGTTCATCCTCACCTTTATTATGGGGACATTTTTCTACGTTTATTAAAGGATACTTTGATATCACTCTTCGACCGTAACACGCACAGCTAACGTTGAAAAGGGGGAATTTAAGTAGATGAGTTTATTGTACATCTGTGATTCATTTAAATATTTTCTCAAACGTTTTCATTTTTTAAAATTATTTTTCATTTTTAATTCCTATCCATCCCGATCGAGCCTCTCCATCTCTGCCCCCCACCGTCTCCAGCGCGCGCAGGATCGGCCCAAAGAGAAACATAGAAGGAGAGCCAAAAGAGGGGAAAAAAAAAACATCTGCTCGGAACAAAGTGATTTCTCTAATCTTCCTCAGAGGAACCTGCTCTGCACCGACCTCAAACAAAAAACACCAGAACGCTAATTTTAATTTATAAACACGCGCAGGTCGCAGGGGAATTGAACACAGAGCCGAATAATAAAGCACTCTCTAAACGCAGCGCTCGCTGGTGAATGCAGTGATAGGGACCACTTATGTGCTGCACTGAAGCCAAAGGCGTGCACGCTTCTCAATAACTTTTATGTGAAGAGAAAGAAGAAAAAAAAAAAATCAGGCATATAATCTTGATCATGCGGGATTGGAGAAATTTAGAAACTGATGGAGAAAACGAGTGAAGTGTTGCAAGATTACACGATTTACCAGCGTGTGTGCAATTATAAAAAAAAACATACAAATACAAACTCTGAAGCCCAGATTGCGCTACAATCCATCTGTAGTTTGTTGGAATAATTTTAAAACTGTTAATAGATTAAAACATTCACATTCTTTTGTCCAGAGGATTAAAAAGAGGCCACACTGCTTTTGTGGAGTATGAAATCATAAGGACTTTATTATTGAAGACTTGGGTTATGACACTGGAATAAATAAACAGGATAAATGTTCAACACGTTGAAGGACAAACTGCACCGGGTGTGGAGCTCTAAGTGATGCATGTGGAGGCATATTTCTCCTCTTCTGAGTACAATAAATAGAAACCAAACAAGTCTGTTGAGCAAAAATGCACATGAACTGTGATGGTAGCTTCACTTACAAGCAGCTTTAGAGGACAATAAATAATATATATCTTTTTTGTGTTTGACTGCATGAATCCTGACAAAAAAAAAAAGAAGAGGATTTTGGAAGCAACTGGTCAGAGCAGTGATGAAAATATACAACATGAGATTTTTTTTTTAAAACACAATCTCTCTTTTGGTAAACTGCTTTCAAGCCAAGACAATAAAAAAAAGCGATAGGAAAGTTACGACTTATGAACGGTTCCCCCTTTAAGATCATTTATAAGTAAAAACTTTAAAAGTGAAATAATTGTAAGATACACAGTCAAGTAATGAAGTAGCTTGAAAAGACTGATATTATAACAACTCTTTTTTTTCCTTTTTAAAACTTCAACCCGTGCATTAACTCCTCAAATGGTACAGAAAAAAGTAGCAAAATAAAAGAACCCCCCCTCCCCACAAAAGCAAACCCACTTGTGCTGTACCTCCAACCCACTGGTCTCCACATTCAGACGGAGAGAGAGGCAGCCGCAGCATCACAACGTGCAAACATCAAACGGTAGAATTGTGTTTGCACTGCTCTCCTCTCATACATTTTACATTACATTAAAGTACCGTTCATGGTGAAGCAAAGGGTTAAAATAAAAAATATTTTATATAAGATGAACACTCTGAGTCCTTAAAAAGTTGGTGCAAAGGCATCACAGAGACATGTCTCTGCACTAAATTTGCCCCCCCCCCCCCCCCCCCAAAAAAAACAACAACAAAAAAAACCAATCCAACAAAACAACAACACAAAAATCCATCGGATTTCAGATTCTGATAACTTTTCGAAATGTCTAGGAAAGCCACTATCAATAATATTCAGAATATCAATAATAATGATACATTTCTTTATCGGCTACATTTGTTGGTTGTGTTTCCTCTGAAGTGACAATCATTGAAGGACACATTTCTCTTCTTTCTTGGCCATCTTTCCTTTGTTCTGCTCAAGCGTCCTCTCCAGGTGCTCATCCTCCTCCTCGGCCCTGGGAAGGTCAAAGGTCAAAAGGTCAGAAGTGTCAGGGGAAGAGGAGACGGGGTGGAGGTACGCACACTCTCACACAGGCAGGTAAAACAGTCGGTGGCATGGTAACTGTCGCTGTGGCCGCCTGTGCAGTGGCCTTGTGCCAGGAGCCAAGCTGCCTTGCAGCTGGTTGGCAGACAGCGGTGCCAATCTGAAAGAAGTCCCGCCCATGCAGGTGTGCTGTACATGCAGGATGACTGAACATGCTAAGGTTTCTGGGGGACTACTGGAAATGTAAAGATAGGCAGCAGACACTCGCTGGTTGGACGCTCAAGACCCAAAGAAAAGAAAATAACCGCAGCAGACCTCTTCAGGGCTGAAGAGTTTTTCTGTATCTATTTTAACATGGACTTGGACTTGTTCTGTGTCTGGTGTTGGAGGATGGTGGGTAACTTACTGTTTCTCCTGGGCGTCCAGGTCCCTGACCAGCGCGTCTCGCTTGTTGACCAGTATAACCAGTTCGTCCAGCAGCAGCTGCTCTCGTCTCTTCTGGGCCTCTGTCTTCTGCCAGTCTGCAACGAAAGCAGAGAAACAAACCGCTTCAGACCAGGACTTAAAGAAGACTCTTTTTTATCAGTCTGAAAAACTCAAGAAATGCGCTCCCCGGGATATAAAGTTGTATTTTCTTGTCCTTGCAGGCTCAATCAGACTTTTGAGCTACCACACAGCACAAATCTACATTTATAACAAGTTACAACAGATCCCTCTGGGAAAGAACTGAGCACTTTTACTGGACTTTTTTAATTTTTATTATTCCAAAAACGACTATTAAAACACATCGGGAGAAAAACATTGTGAATCATATTAAAGGAACTCCAGACATGTCGGTCGTGTTGTATCAGTTCCCCCCTCTTTAACTGCCTGGACTTTGTAGAAACGGACACCAGACCCGAGCCATCTATGGATAAGTGTGTAGATATGACATTTAAACACACTCTGTTAGGTTGTGTGTGTGTGTGCACTGTGTGCGTTGACCCGAGCGATCACACTTAAAGGACAAAGTCATGTTAATCTGCAGCTTCATGATGCACACACAGATATGTGACCGAGTCAGTCGAACGGGAGAACACAGCTCAAGTAAAATCTCAGACAATTTGGTTAATTTAGAGAATTTTGTAAGAAATAGCATGAAGATCATTTTTTATTGAATAAAAGAATATGTATAGAAGTATGTATATAACTAAGTTTATAATTTTCGTACGATATTCTTTAAAAAAAGTTTTGACTTTGCTTTTAATTTGTAATTTGCTTCAAATTCTTAAAGTGTTGTGTCATTTTTTTTTTAGTGAAAATGAAGAGGAATACATTTCTGTTAATCTTTCTACACTCAGTTTGTACCTTGTTTGTTAAAAACAAACAAACAAACATGCAGGCGAGCCCCCGACTCTGGCCTCTCAGTTCTCCGGGGTCTTTGCAGGAAGGGGCCCCACAGGGTCCATGTGGGTCCCTGATACAAATCCCCTCAGCCTCTCCCTGGAGGGGAAGAGGGATGCCCACAGGAGAGCACTCACTCCCCCCTGGGGCTCAGATATCCGCCCGACGCCCTTGGCTCCACATTCACCCAACACCAGGGCAGCAATCCCCCCCCCCCCCTCCCCCTCCCTCACCCCAAAAACCCCTGAACATGTTCACAGCTAGCTGTTCATAACTAACATGTTTACCTTCTTTTTGTATAATTCAAACACAAATCCAGAAAATGTGTAACATTTAAACTCAGAAAACTTCTGTTGCACAAGCAAAGCAGGGAATCTCCAGCTTCTCCTCCGCTCATTGTGAACATTTCCCCCCTCAAAATCTCTTTCCTTTCATATATAGAAAAAAATCTTCTCCATCTCAAACACAGCTGAGTGTAACTTCTGTGGCGTGTAGGCAACTTCAGCCCTCTATCAATATTTAACCAGCTATTGATTCAGGAGTAAACGCCATGTTGTAAAATGTCAGCTCCAAAATAAGTGTGGCTTTATTAAAAATAAATATTCCCCCCTCCTTCATTGAGTCAAATTGCGGCAGTCAGGCTGTGTGTGTGTGTGTCTGTGTGTGTGTCATGCTGAGCCCAGTGTGTCTGTCCTGAAAGGTCTGCGCTCTCTTCATTGGCCTCGCTCGTCCCTTTGAAGTCAACCACAGAGCGAAATGAACACAGTCCCAATATTTGGCTCTCTATGTTCTTCTCTTCTTTTCTCTCTCTCTCTCTCTCCTTCTTCCTTTTTCTTTCTCAGGGAAGTAAATTTGCTCTCCTCTGGCCTTGTGTGCGGGTCGACAAACACTTTCATAACTCCCACATGTGTTCAAACGTGTATCTGAAGGCCGTGTTTTTGGTTTCCTGCTTTAAACAAGAAGGGGAGTTACGATACTTGAAAATCAGAAGAAATTGTGTCAAGCTGATGAGTCATCATGTTAGTCATCATCTTTAGATAAACGCTAAGACAGGAATGTGAGCGTCCATATCCGCAAAAACTCTCCCACAATCCTCTCTGTCAACATGGCCAGCCTACAGGAGGAGGGTTCAGAAAAGAACAAAAAAAAACAAAAAAAAAACTTCCCACACAAACACAGAGAGGTATGCAAAAGGGAAAAAAATCCTTCATCTTGATCCTGTCCTCCTTCTCCTTCAGAGCCAAAAAGCCAAAATCCTGCTCGACCCAGGCAGGGGTGGTGGGGTGTGGGGCAAGCACTCTGCTGTCAATCACATGACATGTCCCGCCCCCCTCATTAGGAAGGTAAACAATAAAGAGAGCTGATGAGAGACGTGACCAGGCAACACCAGAGCAGGGCAGGCTGGGTAACCAGACACCCAGGAACAAACAAAACACCCTGCAGCCACTCAGAACCCCCCCTCCATAAACCCCACCTCCCCCATCAGAGAGAAAAAGAGAGAGAGAGAGAGAGAGAGAGAGAGAGAGAGAGAGAGAGAGAGAGAGAGAGAGAGAGAGAGAGAGAGAGAGAGAGAGAGAGAGAGGGGGGAAAGACTTTGGAGGAGTGTGTGCATCTCACATGGTGTATTCAGATAACCCTCGCCGTGCGCTGTAACCATGTGAGTCTGCACAAGGCACACAAGAATGCACTGGTTCAAATCCCCTTGAACCCCCCCTGCCTCTCCCTTACGCTAAATTTATTCAAGAGAGCAAACCAGCCCAAAAGCTCAAAGCGAGGAGAGAACGTCCCGCACAAATCTGTCTGTGTGTTGTTTTCTGCCTCACACACACACACACAACGAAGTGACCTCAGAGGAAAATGTTCTGTTAGCTTGATTGATAAACTTCTTCTCTTGATTTCTTTGCATATGTTTTGTTGTTTGTCCTCTCTGCCCTCTCTACCTCTTGGTTCTGGTGTAAAAGGCCTCCAGAAGCTGGTTTTGGCCGAAGTCCAAGTGGAGTCAAGAGACAAAAAGTGTCACCAGAGAATAAAAAAGTTGAAAGGTGGTGGAGGGGGGGATGGCTGATGAATAAAAAGAACTCTCTCGACAGCAGCATGATTATCGTCATGTCATATGCAAACTTTAAAACAGGAAACAAAAAGTTTGCTTATTTAATTCTTGACAGAAACATTTTTTTAAACAGGAAGAGCAGCAGAGTGATGCAGAATTTGAATTGCCTTTTTATTTAATCCAGTACTGACCAAATTATTATTTTCTGCTGATTAAAACTAATTGTGCTTCTTCAGCAATAAAAAGGACTTTCCGTAATATTCTAATATTATACTAATAATCGTTAATGTCTCTTATTCAATAAACACTGCATCATCAAAACTGCCTGTAAACTACAAATATATTTAAATCTGAAGCTGAAGTGAGTAATGTTTGATAAAAAAACTACACTGCCCAGCTGTTTCTAAAGAAATGATTCATTTATGAACAGGGATGTTAAAAGTATTTATTAGCTTGATTTAGGCACTATCCTGTCTTTTGCTCTGGTTACTGCAAAAGGCATGAAGTGCAACATTAAGTGTGTAATAATTAATAGATCAACAGGTTAAGGTAATTGAACTCAAAACATTAATTAGTAAAGCTATTCAAAGGAATTGAAGGCTTGAATAGATGTTCCATAGCAGCCTATAATCTGTTAACGTTTCTTTAAGGGCTTTAAAATGTCTCGTTACAATCTTCTTCATTCTGCATCATTACCTGTGCAGGACAGCTTGAAACCACTGTAGATGTAAGAACCTGTTATACAACCTCCTGACTCCTAAACTGAATCGTTTTTAACACTTTCTATGAGAAACTAAAGCTGGAGAAAAATTCAAACGGTGTAGTTAACGATCCTTAGAGTGAGCAAGAAGAAAACTGAGGCAGATCAGACAGCAGAGAAGGATCCAGAAAATGAAGCATGAATGGAAACAGAATCTGTTCCAGCAGATGTTACAATAACCAGCATACAAGATGATGTTAGCTACACTGCAGGAGCCACTTGTTCCAACATCTTCTGGGGACTTACATTTAAAGTAAGGACACACTTTATCTTCGCTTTCTGTGTAGCCTAAATGAAAAACAGCCCCCCCCAAAAAAAAAAATCAGCACAAACAAGCTTAATTCAAATAAATTATTTTCTTAAATTCCCCCAAACTCAAGTTTGATGACTCGTGGAACGAAGCTACTTGTTATCAGCGGTTCCAGTCAACTAGCAACCCTGAAAGAGTTGGCGACATCATCAAAAGTCGGCCATGTGATAGGATTCCATAGTGCACCTAATCAATCAGGGTCTGTGGTGCGCCGCCCCGATGTGTTACAAAGCCCAAATAGATTTACAAATGGGGTGTGTGTATGTGTGTGTTGTCTGTGTGTGTGTGGAGGGGGGTGTGGAGCAGGATAAGCTCCTGCATAGGATTACATATTGATTTTAAACATATAAAAAAGCTTATCATATCAAACCGTAACAGGAAAAACTCTGGGACCCGGCTATGCATAAATCCCTTTTAGATGGCGAGAGGGCGTCCACTTTAAAACATACACATACACACACACACACACACAAACACACACACCTTGAAGGGAGCCAAGACGGAATTTTGTGTGTGTGCATACATAGGTGTGAATCGGTAAGCAGATAAAGAGGGCATAGTGGATCAATTTTGTGGCAGGGAGATGAGAGGGTGGCATACAGATGGCATTTTCCGAATCTGGCATCACACCAAGGAGGTACAGGGGGTGGTTACCACTGAGCATGCTCAGAAACAACATCAGCACCGGCCTGACACTCATCCTGCATCTACTTGAGCGTTTTCTCTTGTAGCAGCTGCGTATTTCACTGAAGTCCAAAAACGAGAAACAACAGCTAAAGATAATATTAGACATTAATCATTGATCATCTCTTGTTATCAACAATCTGTGATCTGGACTGTAACACACAGGGACAGGAAAGGAAGTGTCACCACAAAGAGTGGATACCTTTTATTTTTGGTGTCTATTTTGAAATCTAGTTTTTTTCTTGCTGATTTGCTCGTGTACTGTAGTCCATGTCTCTTATTTAATGTCTTTGAATTAGGTTAAACTGTCATTTAATTTTATATTGAAGTTTATTTTTTATCTAAACTGCAGCTGTTATCATGTATGGTGAAATGTCCTGTCTGCTCCTTTATCTCTTCTCCTGAACAGTTTTCTCTTCATGTTCTAAATGAGTTTGAAATTGACATTTAACTCATCTGCTAACTTGATTTCAGAGGTGTCATCTCCTTCTGACTCCTCTTTACACCTCTAAGCACCTTTGTCTCTCTCCTCTCGTGTGTCTGTGCATCATGAAGCCCTAGTCAGCAAAATATAAGTCGAATAAGTGTCAGGACTCAAACTTTTTTTTTTTTTTTTTTTTTTTACAGCTGCTCTAGTAACAAGTATCTTCATCTAGTTGCAAAAACTAAAAGCAGCAGGTAGTTAACTTAAACAATAATCAGCGTTTGCTGCCGCTGGACAGCAGCTCAGCCAATAATTTAATAACTTTTTCTTCTGACAGATATAATTAGATACTGTGGGTGTTGTTAGTAGTGTTAGCCAGTTAGCAGTAGCACATATTGATCTGGACAGACTGTGTTTGTGTAATGAGGTGCACTCACTGCCTGACTATATGCAACACAGAGGAAAACGTATGGGGATCATTGCAGGTACATCTTTTTTCAGCATTGTGTGTGTGTGTGTGTGTGTGTGTGTGAGAGAGAGAGAGGGAGCGATGGCAGGTGTATCTTAGAGATGTGTGTTTTTCTCTCTGCTCGGACTCACAGTGCGTCTCTCTCTCTGTCATCGACTGGCCAACCAAATCAGCAATTATTCGCACGCCCGACCATCGCTCAACGGACCTGCCCAAGCACCAAATAAGAGCCTGGGAGATGGGTGCCAACACACACGCAAAAAAGACAGGCACACAGGTGGACACCCAAACACACCTGTAATATGTAAACACACAGATGCAGATCAACAGATTCTCTCTCTCTCTCTCTCACACACGCACATGCACACAGTCACAGCTTACTCCCAGGCAGCGCAGAACTATCTGTGGCGACTACAGAAAGGTATAGCCTGTGAATGTTAAGTACCTCCCTTAGGGGCAAAAATAAGGCCGGCTGATAAGTTAGTCAGCTGCAAATCCAGCAAGTCCACATGAAGGCAGAGAGGAGCACAGCGACAAAACACACACACTACCTCTCACACTATCTCTGCTCTCTCACCTCCACACAACATACACACAGCCGAGCAGGAAGACACCTGATACACATTCCATGAATAAAGAAATATTCGCTAACAGAAGTACCAGAACACACACACTCATCCACACAAACACAGATGGCAACACTGAAACACATTCAAGAAACACAAAGGGCAAAATAGACAAGTAATAATTAAAACAATAAAAAGCCAAAAACAGAGAACAAAGTGAAGCAAGCACACTGTGGCACATGAACCATCTTGTTGACACGCAACAGCTCGATAAATATAAATAAAAAATAGCCAAGCGAAGACAGAAGAAAATCAACCTGGACACGGACAGCGTGGTACTGTCTGCAGCTCCTGCTTGGCTACGCATGTCTGCTCCCCCCCTCCTCAACCCCCTTCTGCCCAATCCACCTCCTTTCTTGCTAATTACAATTGATTTATTATGGACCAGGTAGCTTATCAGGTGCCCGGTGAAATTTCAATGGGTGTCCGAAGGCTGTGAGGAGAAAGAGGGGGGTTGAGCTGGGGGTAGGGGTGGTCAATGTCGAATGGCAAAATCAATTAGCATTGATTGGCAAAAGGTTCATTTTGCCAAAGAGGACGCAGTCGAAGGGGATTAAACTTCCCTGGCCCCCTGACAACTTTGATACGACACAATGGCTGCTTTTCTGGCTGCGGTATAGTTAACAAGCTTTCAATAATATAACCACTTTTTTTTTTTGCCTAGCAAATCTTGTCTCTATGTGGCTGCAGTTTGATTTCAAATCTGGCATGGGCTCGTAGGGGTCTAGCTAAGAAACAGATAGCATTGATCAAGTATCAGGGAGTGAAATCCCTCGCAAGCTCGCATCTTAATCCTCATCAAGAAGCCGACGCGGAATTCAAATCATCCTGCTTTAGGCTCTTTTTAAGGGCTTGAAAAACAAAAGAATAGAAAAGGACAATGCACATGGAGAACGATGAACATTTTCAACCATCCTCACAGTATATAAAGAGAATAAACATAAACTGTTGCCGTTTGTCTTCTGTAGCTGTTACAACATTATTATTAACAAAAGAGACCTGACTGGTGTATTTTACAATATACAGGACAATTTAGGTGAGAGTGAACTCCAAGTTTCAATGAAATGCTCCTGACTCCATGAATGATAGTTACTGTTGGTGTGTCTCACATCTGAAATAAGTACAAAGTCACCAGACTTTTGGCTGATTTAAAGCTCCTGTGAGGAGTTTTTAGCTGGTAATGAAACTGACTTAACTCAATAACTGATGTCTCTTTGCGACCTACAAATCAAACAAGATCATCTGTGATATGATGAACTGTTTCTACATTGTATTTTGTAACGCCTGTAACTGCCGCCATGTGGTAACTGTCAAAGTAGACACGTTACAGCACACTGAAGAAACAGCCTTCTTTACATTTTCCACAGCAAAGATTCACAGTGAGTGAAACATTAGATTGTAAAATGAAGCAGGATAAGATTTTTTATATGCAAACACTACTGAGGTTGCACTCACACTAGGCAATCCGTACTGTGCCCAAGCACGCTTCACCACGAAAGTCCAGTTCGTTTGACTAGTGAGTGCTCTGATCTGTGTTCAAGCACAGTACACTTCCTTGACCCTGGCACGCCTTGAAGAGGTGTGCTTTGACACGGCACAGTTCATGCACGAGCACCAGCACGGGAACACAACATTGACAGCCTTTTTTTTTAATGGAGAAATCCCAGAGTGTTCTGGCTGTATCTGACTAAAATGATTCAAAATAAGCCACAAAGTAGCTGTCTTGATCTCTGTGTTGTTCTCCGATGTACAGCGTGTCCTTTCTAAAAAAAAAAAAATTCTCGAGTCTGCCTGTCTTGTAAACTGAGCATGCTTCATAATTATGTAAAGGCATGCATGTGTTGTATTATGACTTTATGTGCAAGAGGTAACCGTGCTCAGGCCCGGTTAGTCCTGGAGCAGTGTGAGTGCAGACCAGCAGGAGAATGGGGAGGGGGGGAGGGAGGGGACAGTGCTTAAACATGGTACGGGAAAACTTTGCTAGTGTGAGTGCGCCCTTACAAACATAAACGTTAAGCTCAGCAGAGAGATAACTGTGACCACAGGGGGATGCCAATTGCCAAAAAACAATTGTTACAACAAAAAATTGTTATGAGTTCTTGATATTTACAAGTGAGAATTTCTGCAGTAAAACTAAGACATAGGGGGAGGAAAATCTCTACTGAATGATGTCATCAAACACCATAATAGGTGAGGCAACCTATCGAGTGTGTGTGTGTGTGTGTGTGTGTGTGTGTGTGTGTGTGTCTGTGTCTCTGTGTCTATGTGTGTGCCTTACCCTCGATGGCCAGCATGGCTCTCAGCTCTCTGTTCAGCAGTTCGAAGCGTCTCTCCAGATCGTGCTCTTTCTCCCTGTGGCAAGTTAGAAAGCGGGAGAGAAAGAGAGGAAAAAACCCACACACAACAAAGTTCATCAATATGTTAATGACTAAATCATTAAGCACTTAAAGAAACCTGCAATAAACATTGATTCAGCTACTCGCCTGAACCTTCTCCGGCTTTGCATTAATCTACTGCATATAACTGATACACATACTGCGCTTAGACAGCCCTGGGTGAAATGTGGGTGTTTGAGGAAGGAAAAGGGAATAAAAAGGAGGACGAAAGCTGGTAAAATGCATAATAACTGAAAAAAAGACAAAAATATATATGTTTTTATGAAAATAGACTGACTGTGTGTGGTCTGCATGTCTGCATATCAAGGTATATGTGATGTGGGATGTGTGTGTGTGTGTGTGTGTGTGTGTGTGTGTGTGTGTGTGTGTGTGTGGGGCACAAATTGAATTCTTTCCTCTTTCAACCATATTATAAAATGAGCTTATTCGGTCCCTAATAGAATTTGTCCTTCACAGGCGCCTTTTCTCTGCTCCTCCACAAAGAGAGAACAGAAAGGGCTAATAATCAGCCCTTCTGTCAATTGGCCACTTTAAAAGGCTCCCCTCTCTCATGATATAATGTGATTATGAATACTTCAATCTCTCCTCCACTTGCACACTTTAAAATCCCAACAGCCACAAATGAAGACAAAAAGGCAGTGTGTGTGTGTGTGTGTGTGTGTGTGTGTGTGTGTGTGTGTGTGTGTGTGTGTGTGTGTGTGTCTTCACCTGTCGCAGCTGACCACATACAAAGAGACACATTTCACATTTCTATTGATTTCATATCCTGTCCACATGTAAATCAATGAGCGGATAGACAGAGGGGGTGAATGGAGTGGAAGCTACAAGTTTGATCTGAGGCTTGAACGGAAGTGTTGCATTTTCCAGGTGTTTAATGCATCCTTATAGACCAAAAATAAAGGCAAACTAACAAGATGCTAATCATCAACCGGGCTCAAGCTGGCAGGGAAATAACACTTTGAAAACAAGGCATTGTGAATGTGTTTGTTAGTGCTGTAATAACGACCTGCGTCAAGGCAGAATGACAAACAGCAGAAGTGTAGGACACGTACAGTAGAGAGAGCTGGTTCTGTCTCCTGATGAGTGCGTTCTTCTTGTTGACCAACATGAACCACTCCTGCATCATGGCCTCCTCTTCCTCTTTGTTGTTGCCTAAAAAACAGACAGACGCAGACACATAAGATGAGTTACTAAGAAGATAGTGCATCATTCCCACAATCAACAACTGTTCATCTTAATTCCTCAGTTGTTTCCTGGCTCGTTATTTTAAAAAGGCACTCAGACGGGAGTTAAACATTTCTGTGTCTCTAAATAACAGAATCAAAGAATACAGTTCATGCCATGTGCACACACACGAAAGATGATGTAGATAAACTACTCCATAAACTCTTTTTCCTCTACGGAGTCCACTGGATTATCATATGTGTGTGTGTGTGTGTGTGTGTGTGTGTGTGTGTGTGTGTGTTAATACACTGCTCTCCAATGTTCACTTGCGTAAACATTCACATACTTCCCACCGTGTCGTTACAACGTCAATACTGCTTCAACCGGGGCGGGATTAACTCGACGATTACCGTCATGCGCCTTTACAGAGTGGAGCCCCTCTCACTGTAGGGTAATATATATCCCACCAATCACTCAGCGGGCTTTCAGGGGAAAAAAAACAAAAACAAAAACATTTTTCTGGTTCTCTGCGATGCTTCGTGTAATACCTGGTCAACACACAGGGAGCCAGCAAGGCTCAGATGCACGGCTAATGTAAGCTTCGGCCACACCTGGGGCTAAAGCTCTGTGCTGTAACTTACTCACAGAGAACAAGAGGATGTGAACTACTAATAAGGACAACGTACATTCAATGTAAACCTTCAAATGTTTGTCACAAAACAGCCTCAATCAGTCCAGTTTGAAAGAAGACCCTTCTATGTTACGTCAACTTCAATTGGATGGTTATTTTCATTATGAAATAATGATTCAGCATCTACTATCAATGATTTTAACACCGCTTATAAAGAAGTTATTCTAGAATTTGAATCATAAAAGACGACAATCAAAACTGTTTAATCACACACAAACAAGAGACTGGCATAAGTCAAAAATCAAATCCAAGTTAGTTCAGTTTTCCAGTGGAGTTAAATGTATTCCTTCAGGATGATTCACAAATGTTACCTGCTGTAACTTCTCATTTGTTTTATTTAAATCTAGTTTTGTATTTAGTTTGTGCTCTAAGGATGAAGTTTATAGTAATCAACCTTTTTAATGTTAACATATTAGAGTCATTTATTAGTATGCATAACAACATGGGATAAGTCAGTTTCTCGTCACCTCTGTAACGTTGCTAAATGTTCCTTAGTGCTGTGGAGGATTAATGTTGGCTCTATATAATATAATATCATATATAATATCTAATATAACAGAGTATGGTCTGGATCTGCTCTTTTTGTAAAGTGTCTCGAGATAACCATTGTTATGAAAGGGGGGGGGGGCAACTTTTTATCCTCTCCCGCCTTTCATATCTGTCTCATTGCATCGATGTGTTTATTTTTCCTTTAACAACAAATACATTATTTTCAAGCATATTCTGATTTCGTATTTAGACGAAATGCAACATATCTACATCTCCTACAACAAATTAGAGAGTCTGAAAGTGACAGGCATGTCTTTCCAGGTTCATACAAACCTGGAGAACATGACAGCACAGTGAATACCTGTAACAATATTAAGAAAAATGTCAGAGTTTTGTGTAAATATGTAAATATGAGTTTAGGCCCAACAGTAGTAGTGACTAAGTATGTTTAATTTGGGTATGTTAGATCTTTTATTATAATTTCTTCTGTATTTCTATTTGTAATTGTGTGAATAAACTGCTGTGGTCAGTTCAGTCAGCATTGTTGAATGTCTAGAAATTGGGATGTGAGCTTTGTGGCACTAGGGGCCATTTAAACAGCGACAGCAGCACTAATCTGACACTCAGTACGTCTGTGAGAAGAAGAAATGGATAAAAATAGAGGACGCCAGATGAAAGATCATCTTAGGGCTTATGTTCTTATCCCTCGCTGTTTTATTCTCCCTTTCAAGATGGAGGTTTAATAGCTGGGAAGCTACAACGAGCATCATAACAGAATTAACACTAAGAAGATGTGTCAAACTACTTATTCATTGGGAGCCCTCTGAATAATGAATTAGGCACTGTCAAGTTGTAAAGTGTAGGAATTAAATTTGTGTCAAGTTTTGATGATTTGTATTTTCCATTATTTTCTATTCAATAGTGCTTTGGTCAATTCTTCTATGGTTGTCCCAAAATTATGGTAACATTTTTCAGTGATTTAAATCAGTGATGTAATGTTTTAAGCTCAATATTCTCTAAGATTTGGTGATTTTTTATATATTAAAAAGATCACAAACTTCAGCTTAGTTCGAAGAACAAGAGATAAACAGGAGAAATGTTTCTTCTATATAAAAAAAACAAACAGAAAGATACTCGTCGCAGAGGAGAGGGGAGTATTGGGCCGCTGCATCACTGATGACAAAAGGCAGGCGCGTGGATGTGTTCGCGGACACCGGTGAGTGTGTGGACATTTGTGATACTCTGAGCCAGCAGATGTATGTAATTTCATTTAGGAGGGTGGAGCGGGGAGGGGGGGGCAAGGGAGAGAGAGAAAAAAGAACGAGCGAATGAAAGAAAGCTTCAGGATTTAGCAGAATCGGGGGCTCGTGGATTACTGTAGTCAACTTTGAAACGGACGACACTCGGAGGAGGGATAAAGCCGGCGCTGACAGGTCATTGTGCTGCCTCGAAGTCAAATAAAACAAGCAAATAATAATGGCAAATATTAAGCTCCTGTGACATTGTGGCGAGGCGGGCTGGAAGACGAGGAGGGATTATAAAGCTATATCCCCCACCGCTACCCAGCCAGCAGCTTCCAGCCAACCACCAGCCGCAATTTATGAAAAGAGGGAGAGGAGGCGGAGGGAAGGAGAGGAAGGAAAGGAGGAGAGGGGCGAGAGAAAAGGCAAGTCAAAGGAAAGGTAAAGGAAGTAGGATGAAGGAGGCAGAAACGTGTAGAAAGAAGGAAAAAAGAAGAGATGGAGGGGGGGAATTTGGAATATAGAAGTCATGGCTGTGGGAGGGAGGGAGGTAAGGGGGGGAATGAGGGTAAGCAGGTGAGCGATTTCAAAGCGAAAGGGAAAGAAAGGAGGGAATAGAGGGCTGGAGGGAGGACGCTCGACAGCTGATCAGCCTCCTTTCCCTTTCATTCATCCTCGCCAGAGTATACCTTAGACTTCTGATCCTACCTGACTCATAAAGAGATGGAGGTTTGTTTGTTTAATTTCCCAATAACATCAATTCACATTTACTCTGTGCAACTTTAATTCTGTTCTGTTCTACTGTATACATAGATGATACCTATGAGCTGCTTGAATAAATGAAGGCTCCATAACAAGGGTTGATTCCCAGTGGTAATTCTTTTTTTTTTTTTTTTAAATGTTTACACTTGGTCTAATATAATGAGCGTGCCCACAGAATGGCATATGCTAAGAGTGAAAACAACGGAAGGAAAACACTAGTGAACATAATGTCGTATGAAGACAAATGGTGTAAATATCCCTGGCAGGCACCGTTGACACTGTGTCTGTGAATCAAGTCTTGGCTCTGAGAAGCCGTGGAGCCATGCTGGCTCTCTGGGGGCCATCTTGGATCAAAGCATCTGGTGGTTTGGCAGGTTGCATTCTGGGTCTTGTTGCTTGCCTTACACGCCATTTCTCAGTGCTCAGCACTGAGCAGGGCAGAGCAAGCACAGGCCAAACTCAACCGAGACTGAGGCGGCAAATTTGGCATGGGTACAACGTTTGATCAGGACATCAAAGGATAAGTGAAATATGTCTGATACAGATACACTGGGTTTCCCTACCTACAGTAAACTTTATCGTCATAAATATCAGGTCTGACGTTACCTCAGCTATCAATCAGGCCACGATAGTGAGAAACACACAAGATACAATCAACTCAGACATACACACACAACTAAGATACAACTGATACACACATCCTGACAACCCCTCTATCTGATTGCCTGTCTCCCCCTTCTCTTGTTTCACTCTCTCTGTCTCACACACACAAGCACCAATGGGATACAATGACACAAACTGCTGTGTAGGGTGGAAGACTTTTCTTCAGGTATATAAAAAGGTTGGTTAGCAAGGGTCAGTGTGTGTTTGTATGCATCTGATTGATAGGCCAAGAGGGAGAAAGAAAAGAAGCAAAGAAACAGAAAGGAGGAAAGGCGGGTGAAAGAACCTCTATAGCCAAATAAGATTAAGATAGCAATCTGGGACACTGTTCTATTCATTGTAGATAGGAATAATGAAACCCACCCTGAGGTGGTCAAACTGCTGCTGGTGGCTTGTGCAGGGTTTTAATTAAATGTGTTATGCTACCATGCTAGGTCCAAGTCAACGCAAGGAGTAGTTTTAGTGACTGATTGTATTTTTAGTGGATTGTTTTCATTTGCAAAATACACAACATTTGTAGGCAGAATCTAAAACAGCAATGGGCTGGTGCTTTTGTATGATTTGGCAGTTTATCATATAGCAAAAAGAAACTAGCAGGGGGGGGGGGGGGGGGGGGGGGCTTCACATCTGTCGAGCAGGTAAAGATGTGCATTTACACAGTTAGAGGCTAATGCTACAGGTTTAAGATTTGGAACCCGTCTAGGTTTCTTTGTCCTCAACGTGTGCAAACTTCATCATCGCTCAGTAACTAAAGAGCTGTTGCAGTAAGACTACTCAAGATTTCATGAAGAATTTTAATTTCTCTCTTAAGTTAAACTTTAAACAAAAAAAAAAGCAGAAAATCCTGACAAGTTAAAAAGAAAAGCACATAAAGGGCATTTCTATCTGATGAATAGCTTACCTTATAAGATGAGCTGATCACATTTTTGTCAATTTGCCTCTCATTTTACTAAATGTTAAATTAACTTATTGCTCCAGGGCTTATTTTCAAGGGTCAACACTTAGTTATGACCTTAGCTATGATTCAACCTTTCTACCATTTGACCATCTGTCCATTTAAGAACTACACGTATCTGTTGGAATATTATGAAATATGTTTGCTTTTAAAGCGGGGACTCCTACACTTGTCTTCTCCAAAGAAACGTCTCTGTGCCTTGAAGGAGGAAGCTCAGATTACAAGGGGAAAATGAACGAGACAAAAAGAGAAAAACATTAAAAAGCTGTGATCACAGCACGGTCATCTCATTTCTTATCCCACCATTTTGCCATTTAATCCAATAGCTGCTAATCCAATTTGTATATCGGACATGTAAAAAAGGCTGGGAGGAGGAGGAGGGAGAGGGAGGAGATAGAGCTGAACTTCTCTTCTGTGTCCCAGTCACTTTCTGAATTACGGTTTATTTCGGGACGAGCCGCGCTTGTGCCTCTACAATCGTTCTCTCCATCCGAGCGTCAAGCTCATCTGATATCAGCGGGGATCGGGGAGGATGAAAGCCAAAGACGCATTAAAGGAAATGAAAAAAAAGAAGGAACAAAAAGAACAGGATGAACATTGTTTCCTGTGATTAGGTAAGAGCTCGTTAAAAGGCTGTCACTGCAGAGACTTGAATATGCATGACAGGGGCCGGCCTAATCAGAGAAGTCTGTGGCGAGGACGGGGGGGATTGTGCTTAAGTAGCCTGCTGAAGACTTGATTTAATTAACGGGAGGAGAGGAAGGAGACACAGAGAGAGTGAGAGTGCAGCATGTGAACAAGAAAGGTTGAGGTGCTCCCAAATTCAGCATCAATCCTGCATTTGTTTGTTTCTTTATTTAATGCTAGAGGAGGTTTGAAGTTATTGAATTCAAATGCATCTAAGTTAATCAGATATTTAGATTTGAGAGCTTGCTACCGTCTCTCTCTTCTTCACCTTAAACTCGAAAACTCCATTTTTAAAAGTTAAATGGAAACTCTTTTCAGGACAAACATACTCTGAGTGCAAATCAGCAACATTACAACACTTGTGACTTGTGTAAGAAACAACCCCCCCCCCCAATCTTCTCTACATTGCACATGCGAGTCCTCCTGCTCTGTGCTATTCTTTTCTGCTCTCCACTGGAGTGGTGCTGAGGGCTAGTTTTTTTCCAGGGAGGCTTGTACGGGGCCTTTTTAGCCTCCCTCAATGGCACAATGGCCCAGCGTATAGAGCAGATTCCTGCTTTATTGAACCTGTGTATAATGTCTGCTGAATGGAACACATTAACCGATTCACACTCACCTCTTACACTCCCTCCCCCATGGTAGAAAAAAGAGAAAAGTAAAATAAGAAAAAATGAAAGAGAGAGGAAAAAAAAAAAGACCTCCCCTCACACTGACACACAATGACTGCCCTTTCCACCGGTGTCATTTGTCAACCACTGCTTGCTTTACAACTTACAAAAAAAAAAGGATGCATGAGAAGCAGGAGCCGGGTGTGACAGAGTTATGTGTTCAGAGGGATCAATTAGGTCTGTAATCATACACGGGGCTGCAATGTTACCATTTGTAACTAATTAAAAGTATATTAACAGTGGCAGTTCATCTTACAGGAATAAATCCACACTTGTCTTCATTTTAAAACGCAAAGCTCTTGCTATGTTTAAACCTGGATTCCACACAACCTTTAAAATGGAGACTTAAAAAACTCCACAACTTACTTTCATGGAGAGAAAAGGCGACCTTGAAAACTCACGGGCAGACCCGCAGGTTTTTAATATTTCACAAAGACAAAAAAAATAGTGAGGGCCAACACGTAACAATAAATAATATTAACCATGCTATCTTTGCTGCCCATGGATGTTGTATTAAAACCAATGACACGTTTACATCGGTTCAGATTGAGTATTTACAGAAAGATTCATTGCCAATGTTTTTATTTTATAAGAATGTAATCAGGCAGCAATATTTTTGTTTTTCATTGATAGAGACAGACATAAAACAAAAGTCCTGACATGTTCTCAGATTGGGCAAAATGTCAGCGATCAATAATTAGTATTGGTGCTTTGATATCTTTAAAATAGGTGCTGTACCGTTTTGTCATTGCAGCCCTGTCCATGAGCTCTGCTGTAAGAGGAGATCAACTTTGAAAGGCAGCAAGTGGAGCTGCCAAAGCCTTTTTTAATGAGCAACAGAGTGTACATATGCAGCATCTATCATGTCACTGTTTGAACATTTGTGTTCAGAGACCATGTTAAACACAGACGCTCGGTTTGCCCTGCTAATATGTTTCCTCCTCTCAACCCTCATCTCTCTTAAACACACACACCTCCTCGCTCTCTCTTCTACCAGCTCTGCTATGTATACAGAAACACACACATGCACACACACACCCACACTTGGGCAAACACATTTGACCTCAGAGCTAACAGTAGACCAACCTCCAGACACCTCTCATCTGTGGTGTTATTTCTCCACCTTAGAGGTGAAGAAGAGGCGGGGGCTCGGGCAAACAGAGTTCACGTAATAGACTCACTCTGGAGATGAAATGTTCATATTAGGAGTCCTCACTTTGCACACAGACACACACATACACACTATTCTGTTTCAGCTTGTGCAGAGGGATGAAGAGTGTATTTGCCAAAGAGAAGTCATTTATTCAGCTTTCTGTTTTATCTGTGCGCACCGCAATTTAGGTCTTCTCCCCTTATTTCTCTCTCTATGTTATTATTCTAATTGTGTAAATAACATGTGTTTATGACTTAATCTTTAAAAACTGGCTGATCAATCATCTATTAGTTAAAGGTGACTAAAATTTAGACTGATTAACACTAAATCGATAACATTACTGGAGTCTTTTTTTTCTGTTTGTCTAGCAGAACCAGCCAAGCTGTGACAATCACACAAATACAATACTCCCCCCTCCTCCTACTCTCCCCCTCCCCCCTTCACCCCACTCCATCAAATTGTGTTTTTGCCACAAATCAATAAACATTATCAGAGAGTGGCAGACTATGGGCTGGTGGAGGCAGCCTCTGTCTGTTAAAGCCCAGACCCGCCCTGTCTCTATCACAGCCTGCAAGAGGAGGCCAGGAGGAAACAGAGACACACAAGAAAGGTAGAAAAGTCAACACACACACACACACACACAAAACAAGCAACAGGGAGTTATAGAAAACATAAGATGGAAGCAGAATATATGCAGGGGAAAAACAAAAACACAGACATGCTTGAAAAGCAAATCTTTGATGCATGTAGGGTCCTTCAGGGAGTGATTTCTCACATCCAGAAACACAGACAGAAAACTACCAAAGTGAGCAGACTGGAAAAGAAAAGAACCACAGTGAAGTGTTTAACAATAATCCAAAAGTACGGCACTGGTGGCTGGTTTGACCATGACACTCATCGTCAATAAGAAATTAAAAGAAAAAAAAAAATCTATGACGGCGAAAGTGACTTTAAACACTCCCTAACCCATTAGGCAGCTGTAACGCCGCACTATGCTTGTCAGCTTGCTCTAGCTTTAGCGTCAGAAAGTCCCCACTCTCTCACAACCATTTAACTAAGCTCTAAATAAAATGATTTTCAACCTGTCCCCACTTAGCTCGGGGCTGGAAAAGGAAAATCAGGGGGGCCTGCCATACAACCATTTCTCAATTACCATTCTCATTATTGTCACCCGTGTTCATTACCACTATTATCATCCTCTCTTTTCTGTGGCACCCCCACACTTTAGGCTAGCTTGTGTCTGTCGTGTTGGATGAAGAAAAAGGAGAAGAGCGGCAGTATCAAGAGCTTTTTGCAAGGCCAGAGCACTTCAGGTAATTAATATAGCAAGAGGGGGCAGATGAGAAGAGAGGGAGAATATGTGAGTGTATGTGCGCCTGTGTGTGTTTTTGCTGAAATGCCTGATTGGGGAGCTCACCTGCCGATACCCCCTAAAAGGTATTTCATTAGCGAGCCTTTTACCATACAAGCAGAGGAACAAAGCCCCAGTTACGCCTGTCTCCACTCCAACTTGACAGGGCCCTCCAGGATGCCTGTAGCCGTGTGTGGGAAGAGTAAAGAAGAGTGGAAGAGCGGAGAGGAGAGGCGAGGAGAGGCTATCCCCGTTCATAATCTCATGACAAAAGGCAAAAAGGCATCATCCTATTAACAGCGTGATCTTCACCAGCTCATGCTAGCTCCTTTCCATAGGGGGCTCTCTTTTATTATGAAGGTGAGTAGGTGATAGGGAGCGAGAGAGGAGCCCAGTGCCTCCCTATTAGCCCTGGGACAACGCAAGTATGGAGGGGGAGCGTAGAGAGAAGAGACCCCATGCTAGGGTCTTGCCTGGTGCCTTTTTCTATTCTTCAGAATGAGAGCCTTTGCTTAGAGCTTCGGGGGCCGGCTTCTATTAGGCTTCAGTGATACAACACAAAGTGGGAGAGGTTCTTCAATCAATCACCTCAACACCAGCAGTGATGCTCACTGGGAAAACATCTCCAGCTCCACCTCTGAGGATGATTCACATTATTACTGAGCACCACTCCAGCCATTATCATGTCAGGGAGCAGTCATCAAAGGAATTATACTTTAAACATTGTGAGCTGCATCATTACCCGATTTACCTTCATTTTGATTTAGCGTAAAAAAAAAAAAAGAGTGTACTACTAAAAAGTTCCAATAATAATGCACTGAAGGAATGAGTAATTAAATACTACATAAGTGTGTTTCTGGTTTGTGGACATAAAAAATCCTGTACATTTGCGTGGTTGTTTTAGCTGAGCTATATACAAAAACATATTAGGTATGCATGTTTATAAATGAGCGCACTTTCTAAACATATCTGAATCATGTCAAAACTCTTCAAAAAGTTTGACTCCATTTGTCTATATTTCAATCAACTTTTCAACAACTCAAAGAGCTCCTCGAGATCTGTGTTTTAAAGGACTGGGGCTCATCTTTTCCAGTATCCAACAGCAGTACTGCTGAAATAGTTAATAGTCAGAGTGTGGATGTAAGGGATGAGGGGGTGGGGGGTATTCCTAGTAAGAGGAAGAGAGATTAGTCTGTTTTTCTATTTGAGTGTTTTGTCTTCTGCTCAGTGGGGCGCTTGCCTCTAGCCTCAGGTTACACAGGGGAATTGTGGGGGGAAAAGTAGCATGAGCTCTGTTTGTGTATGACAGCAATGCTGGACCTGGTCTTAAAAAGTTTCATGATGTAGAAAGAAATATTGCTCTGCTTTCTTAATTTGTAAAACAGGTATATCTTGCTGTTAAATATACATGTTCATTCATTAGTAGAAATGGAGAAATGTATTGGGAAAATGTGCCGTTAAATGAGCTGTTTAAGGTTAAGATGTCACAACTCAACAGTCGCAGCTATCAAGCTATACCCGGAGCACAGCGCCTGAGGACCCACGATAACAACACAACATCAAACTAGAACAGAAGTATATTAAGGAAAAACTGCAAAATTAAATATGAATGAAATATCAAGACACGCTAAGAGTGGGACGAACATGTAAGATGTGAAAACTAGCCGGGGAAGTGTTATAAAAGTTGAATATAGCGCACTAAGCAGACCTGAACAATGTGGTGTTTTATTTGTAAATAACACCAATGGATTAAACATAGAAGGAATCAGCCATAGTATTATGGTGCATACAATATATTAAGCAATTAAAGACAAGAGCAAAAACTGTAACAATAAAAATCTTGTTTTAAGTAGTACCTGTATGTGTAGATCATTTTAAATTAAATATCTATACAGTTGTGCAGGAATATGCTATAGGTCTTAAATAAATAATAAAAAATAATCCAAAATAAGTGGTTCAACATAATTCATTGTACAGGTGTGTCTGAATAAAAAAAAGGGGCATATAAGCCATAATTTCATACAAATTGTAATACTGAATTTATTGTCGATAAAAACCAGGACAAGACCCAAGACATATAAATGGCATCCTAGTTAACACAAAAGTAACTAACCAACAGATCTACAGTAGCCAAAATTATGCCGCACAAGACTTTGTTTTAACGCAGTTTAAATATAATAAAAGCTATTCTTGATTTATTAACCCACTTGCAAAGTTATTAATGATAAATCAAACTGGAGTACTGCTGCAGGTCCACACTAGTTCACAAACAGGTGACATTATTCACATGGCTCTCACACACTGCCAGTTGAAGGTGGGATATTTACGCCCCTGTTGTTTCTCTCCTGCGATGTGTAATACATGGTGCTGGAATGGTCAGGGGAGTTGTTTTGGCCCTCGATCTGCCATCGGAAGTAGTAACAGAGGTGTTATGGGGGACGACGGTGGCAGTGTGCAATGGCAGAGACGGCAGGTGACGCAGTGTGTTCGCATGCTGTGCCTCTTACCTTTACAAGCAACACTGTAATGCACTGATGCAATGTGTTGGTATAAAGCCATAAGAAACGTGGATTGTTGCTGAATCACGATCTGTAAAGGGCTGCAGATTTAGCACTTTTAAGGACAAATGAACATTTATTCCGCTGTGGAACTAACCATTTATACTGAACAGCCACACTAATTTGCATGAGAGAGAGGATTTAGGTGTTTCAGTTTGACAGAGAAAACTTTGAGGGACATTTAAGGTATTTCAGAGTACAGACACTGAAGAGATGCACTCCTTCCAACTCCAACAGCTCAAAACCTGCTACATGCGCACACACACATTTACACACACCTCCTCTCATCATCATCATCGTCCTCCATTCTCCTCTGTAGCCCAGTAAAAAGCCTGTGATGACCTGGGTGTGTAGCTTATTAACCTCCCCATCAGTTCTTATCAGCCAATGAATAGCCCAGTCATCTGGCCCTCCTCCTGAATCTAAGGGCGAAAAATTTCTCCTCACGTCAGGTCTATAATTCAATCCACACACAAATCATTTAAGGTGTGCACACGCCTCTCTCACACACACACAATAGAACACACACATACACACACAGGAGCGGGGATCAGTGGGAACATTTTGTCAGGCTTGATTCTGGTGGGCTTCCAAAACTGGCGTGGACCAGATGTTACTGAAATTATCAACATTTGGAGGAAACAACAGAAGGGGTGTACATGTTTTGTGGATGTGTGTGTACTTGTGTGCCTGCCTGCATGTGTGTGTGTGTGTCTGTGTGTGTGAGGGCCAGAATAAATTAATGGCTGATTTCTCCCTTTGCTTTGATGGCATTAAGAGCTCTCTTCTTCTCAATGTGCCACGTTAAATGCTTTTCTCTCCTTCTCTTTCCCTCAGTCTCTCCCGTCTTTTTTTTGACAAGCAGGGCCACCCAGCAGAAAGCAACTGATGCAAAACGCCGGAGTAATCCCCCCCTCCATCTACTGCCGCCACCAACTCCACCACCACCACCACCCCTCCCGCTATCTTTAGTCTTTGACACAGTGGCCATTATCTGTGGGATTTAGTTAAACCAAACCTTCATGTATTTGTTAGGCCCTGGGTTCGTTTTCCCCTCTGACTGCTCTGCATGAGAGGGAGTCAGGGCCTTTTTTTCTTTTACATAATCAGTACAGCTAGCTGTAGAAACATGAGAGGGGGGTCTACAATGCCATTTAGCTGAAGGGTGCTCAGACAACACATATCTTTAATTCTACGATGAAATGTGAGACCTTTTTTGTTTTTAACAGAAGTTAAAAGCTTTTAAAATGATTAAACTAGTCCTGATAAATTTTACTTAACAGAAATGTATCGTATAACATATTTGCTCTTTCTTGGTTAATTCAGTCTTGAGCAAAGACCAGGAGAAACACCATGACTTTCAAGCAACATATATTTAATGAAAGTTATAAACTTCTCTTAATGAACACAAGCCGAGATAATATTTCTCAAAATAATTCACTACAGGAACAATCAAACTCTCCTACATCTACTCTGGTCTGTTTATAATAATAAAGACACATTCTTAATATTAAGACAGTTATTTATGTGGTAATTTGTGTGAATAATTATTATTAGTCCAACCTGAAATCAAGAACAGTTGGGGACAGCGACCAAGATTGATTTTCATTGATTTCAGTCTGAAAATAATAAAGTGAGCTTTTCTATATTTCCAGAATGTGGCTGCTTCTACGATCAACACACATCTTTATAAAACCACACTAAACACAGAGGCCTTCCTCTCTGCCACATGCAGCTACAGAGCTAAAAGCACTGTTGTGGAATCACTGTTGAAATGTGCAGATAAGCCAGGGCTCGGTGGGGCTAAGCTAAGGTTAAGCCAGGTGGTTTAGCTCCCTGAGTATGTGTTTACACACACACTGTGGTGTGAACCATTTGGGGAGCTTAAGAGGGGCGGAGAAACACGAGTTGATTTAGTGCTAATGTAAACCTCAGTACCTGTTGAGGGTGTTAATTGGGACAGCTTAACACAAACGTCAGAATACATTTGTAGGTTTCCTGATATGAGCCATGAGTCATTTACCATCCTGTAGGGGAATACACGCTGCAAGAGAAGGCCTTTGTATAATAAAGACCTATTTTTTTTTCTTATCAAAGATAACTGATAAATGTCAAGCACATAGGAAAGAATGAATTAACTTTTGATGCCTGCTCTAAGATATTTCATGATTTGAAGTTAGGTGCTTCAAATTCTTCATTTGATGTATAGTTCTTCAGATTCTGCATGTCGTGTTTAAATGACTTTATGCAGTCTATCCTCTGTGTCACTTCTTTTAAAACAGACACATGATACACTTTGTTGATGTGATTTCTATTTCTTATTCACCGTAACTGTTTTTTGAAGCACTTATTAATTAACTCTGTATTTTTATTGTGAACTTTACGCAACAAAATACCAACACAAATTCCATGGGTTGTGAAACCTGCTTGGCATCAAACTGGTGTCTAGTTTATAAACTGAAACTAAATCAGCTGTAGCTTAGTATTGTTTAGCAGGTCAAGCCACTTCCATGCAGATTATATTTATGAATAAATGATGAAGACATTTCTGAATGAAAAAAAGAGGGGAATGTGAGAGAAAGCAGTGATAACCCCAAGCAGAGGACCCCCTCCCAACCCGCTGACAGCTGCAATCTTTTTAACATAAGTGGCTCCGCCTGCTCCATTAGCAAAGAGAGGGAGGGGTGTGTGCGTGTGTGAGGGATGGTGGTGGCGGGGTGGGGAGTGGGGTGGGGGGGGGCTGGACCCCCCCTGGGGTGGATGTTAGAACAAATTTGAGGGGTGTCATATTACACGCCTTGAGACAAGAGGCAGAGGGAGGCGAGCAGTGATGAATTTGCTTGATGAATTAATCTGTGGACCAGTAATGGCTCTGCTAACAACATTAGTCATCCTTCACACACCTCTTTGCTATGATTCACTTGTCACTCCCTCTTCTCTCTCTCTCCGTTACAAAACATTTACTTCTTCATCTTTGCTCCTTCTGTGTCTCCACTTTCTCATGCTTCTGGTCAATGGCTAAATCATCACCCTGTACTTCACTTAATCAACTAAATATTTTAATTTGTGGCGAAAAAGCCAACACACCTTCAGAGGTGAAGCAGAAAATAAATCCGTCCGGGTTTGTTTAATAAACTCCCTGATTTACATAAACCCTAATGTGTTAGTAAATGTGTCAAATAAACCCCCCAAACACATACTTTTCAGTTTGAAGTCGCATTACATTACACCAACAGCAGGCTGATACAGCCACTGGCTCAAGTCTTGATTCAATACACAAATGCTAAATTACTGTTTAAATAGATATTTAAATGGAAATGCATTGGGAAAGACAGCTGTTGGTATTTGTAGCCTGGAGTGCTCATTACAATGGGAAATGGGGAGGAGTGTGTATGGGGGGTGATGACAACGGTAGCATGGCGAGCAGCTGTGTTAGCAAGTGAATGGTGTAATTACTGGCCAAACCTCTGTCATTAACCTGCATTGTCGAGTGCCACCACAGACGTTACCATAAGAAAGAGTTGATTAATTGACTGCATGGTTGAAATTCAATTATGGGCCAGAGTTTGTTAACTGAATAATTATCATACACATTAAATAAATAAGTTAATAAATATGCCTGTTGAATCTGAGCTACATTGTAGCTATTTCATTATTGTTTTAACTCCCTCAGACACAGAAGAAAGAAAGTTGAGGGTAAAAATGTCGTTAGATGTGGAGCAGTGAGGTCGAATAAAATGGACATATTCACTTTGCAACCGTAACATTGATTAAAAAAAAAAAAACATCAACTATCAAATAGTTCAGTTTAAGTGTAGCTGAATGTGCAGTCTGTGAGTGTGTGTATGAAACAGATTCAGTGTGACTTGTGTATTCAGTGCTTGTGTATGTGTACATGACGATGTGTTTGGCAGCCTGCAGAATAGTTTGCTGGCCCGCCTGCTGCATGGTGTCTCAGGCAGAGAGGCGGCTGATGAAAGCATTGGCGGGATGCTCCAATAAAGAGCAGATTATCATAAGCATCCATTGTCCACCTCCCAATTCTTTCCAACAACCCCCCCCCCCCCCACTAACCCCCTCTGCTGAAAATGTTAATCGTCCCTATCGCTGGCAGGCAGAGGTAAGGAGATGTGCCTGAACCAATCAGAGCAAGTTTAACTAATTTAGAGGAAAAGTGAAATAATAACAGAAAAATAGCATCAAGGGGAAATAATATTAAACAGAGAAATGAAGATCTTCTACCATTATTCATCCACAACTTCTGAAACGGCTACACCCTCTCCCGAAAAAACAAAACAAAAAAGAAAAACTCATCCCCACCCGTTGACTCCATCCACCCAGCTCGTTTTATCTGAAGATTCTCAGACAATGCCTAGAGGATCCCGTTCCCTAATCTTCCTAAAAATCCCTCTTTCATCCCCACTGTTAAAGAATGTATGAAAGGCTGACACCGTGCTGGAGAAAAGGAGGAGGGTGGGGGGAGTAGCTCTGCACATCTGGGAGTGAGGGTGGTGTCACTGTGCTGGACTGAGGAGGGGGGACAGGGAAGACAGAAAGCGCAGGGGAGGCAGGAGCTCAGCATTGGTCATTTGTGCAGAGTCCTTCAAAGTTCACTAATTAAATTGTTTTGCTGCTCAAACATTCAAATGGGCGAGGAGATTAAGGGTATGCGCGGGAGCGGGAACGGGTGTGTGTGTGTGTGTGTGTGTGTGTGTGTGTGTGTGTGTGTGTGTGTGTGTGTGTGTGTGTGTGTGTGTGTGTGTGTGTGTGTGTGTGTGTGTGTGTGTGGAGGGGGGGGTTAATCTGTGTTCTGACCCAGTTGAACCTTGAGTCACACACACAATTTCACACAAAACAAAAAACTCAAATCCTTTGTTTTGTCCCCTCAAAGGCAAGAAAAAGGCAATGGGTTTTAAAGGAGTGATCCCTAGATTTATTTTCTCCCCCATAGGGAAAGAACGGTACATTTGTTCCTGAAGTGAATTCAAGATGACCACAAACACATTCCACTGCGGCCCTGATACAAAACAATGCGATTGAAAGTGAGTGCTCTTTTTGTATCTCTGACAACAACAACAAGAAAATGACCAAAGGCTTTGAAAACGAGCACATCTTCTCTTGGCTGTGTCTATCTCAGGTGCCATGGGCTTAGCTTATGAATTGGCTGTGTGATCATGGATAAACAATAGTCTCAATCTCTGTGCTCAACAATCTAAATTCACACAGAGGAAAAGCCTTCAGCATAGCCTGTGGTAATCCTCAAACCTAACTTTTTTTTTTTTGACAGATTCAGAGGGAGTGTGATGTTGGAGGTTTAAAGTTACTAGATCAAAACACAGAAGAGGAACTTGAGCAGTTGTAAAATGTGGCACCTACAGAAAACAATGTGTACATTTATTTGAACTATTAAAAAAACAAAACCACTCTCCCTCCATCTTTCAGCCTGTGAACTGAGGAGGGTATTATAGTCTAAACCCTTTTTCTTCTGTCACTTCTGAAAGATTAGACTGGTTATCCCATTAAAGTTGGTAAAATGCCATTCTTGTGTCTTCAAGCTCTCGTGTAGGAGGTCAAGATGAGTCTGTCTGCGCTTACAAGGCGGGCATGGATGTAATCTGCCCAAAGTTACAATAATTAATGTTAAGCTTCTTCAGCAATACGTTTGTGAAAGAACTGGCCCCGATAATATACTTAAAGCTGCACACGCTGTTTGTGTTGCTGCAACAAGACAAGGCAGTGCTTGATGTGTGTGTGTGTGTGTGTGTGTGTGTGTGTGTGTGTGTGTGTGTGTGTGTGTGTGTGTGTGTGTGTGTGTGTGTGTGTGTGAGTCCCTATGCCACTCACGTAGCTCAGCTTAAATCTTTAGTCATACTATAAACTGATGCTACCACAATGCTGGATTAGGACGACAGGCATGGGAAAAGGAGTGAGAGGCCGGCTCACTTGGTGGTGGAGTCAGGGAAATATGAACGTTTACACATGCACTCTGACAACGATGAAGGATCCTGGAGGGAACAAACGCCATCAGCCTGGAATATGGCTTGAAAAGAATCAAGTATTCAACATCATTTCAGACATTTCACCTATGAAAGTAATATTTCTTGCATGCGTCAGTACACACACTTTAACATACTAGATGTTCACAAAGTCTGCATAAAGGTTCTTTTTTTCGGGTGCAGTTTCAAATATAGCAAAGTAATGGTCTTAAATCACATACTCCCTGATAATAGTACAATTAGATGAAATAAAATATTCCAGCAGACATTAGTTTGCTGTGATTTGGAGCCACAGGTTGACATTAAAGCCTCACAATCCTCCACACAATCCCAGCAGCCCTTTCTAGATGGAGGCATTGACAGTCCAGTCTGTCTCTTTTCTCAGATACTGAGGGGGATAGGCTGCATGTGTAAAGTACATTAAGCTCTTGCTGGATCCCTCCTTGTGCCATTCTCATCTCGTCGCCTCGCAGACACAAAGGCAGATTAAAAGAGCGCACGCCATAAAAACCCAGTGTCAATCTTATCGGCGTCAAGTGCAATTTTTAAACATATGTTAATCTGGGGAAGCCAAAACTCATTCTCTCCTCTCTCTGCTTGTTTATCTCTTATCAAATGCTCAGTAGGTGAGAGGCGGCTTTACGGTGCGGCTAAGTGCCATTATTTGGATAATTGCGTCCATTGTTGCAGGTTATACAGCTATTGGAAATGGGAGGTGTGTGTAAATAGGTGCAGGGGCCAGGTAGGGGGTGGTTGAGATATATTCAAACAGAGGCCAGGGGATTTTCTACCAAGACTACATGACGCATTTGAATGCTTCTTCCCAAAGCTGGATTTTCAATAACTACTGTGTGATATTTTTTTTCGGTCTAACAATACCTTTAGAAAACTAACAATGCCAAGGTCAGAGGCATCATATGAATGGGAAGAAATAGAAACACACAAAGGATGAATTGGATATTAATTCTAATACAAATCAACCTGGTGATAAAACCAATTTGAATGATGCCGTCAAAAGTTTAAGATATTCCATTTGTTACTCTGTTGGACATTTAGCCAAACGTTAACATGATACCTACACAAGTTTTATATGAGCCTAAAGAGGAAAGGCACCAGTGAAATAATATTCTAGTCAAAAATGATAACGTGGAAGGATAGCAGAGCTTCTGTTGTTCTTATATAATCAATAAACTCAGATACAAATATTTGGTCTGTTGCAGGAGGTGAACATTCTCCTAATGTTGCATATGTGAAGGACAGTGCTCCCAGTGGTGCAAGAATAACAAGTTCATTAGTCGAGGGGGGGTGCCAAAGGAATTCAAATTCCCCCCCGGCCTGGGACTGGCCTCTGATTGGCTGGCTGCGTCGGCATGGTGAGACTCATTAGAGCCCAGCAGTAATTAAGAGTTGTTAGAAAGTGAATTCTCTAACCGCAGATTAGAAAATTAAACTATTTACTGATTACATATTAATAGAAGACAACAATGGCGCCTGCCATAAGCTTGGAAGGCAACCAAGGAATAAATCTGTGTACTTAATTACCATAAACAATGGGGGCATAGAAATGGAGTTTTATGCACACTCCCTCCTGTAATGTGTCTGATATCAGAAGACACTTGACAATTCTTGTTCAATTATCTCTATTATTTAATGTGCTGTGAACTGCCTCTGAGTAAATAAATTAACCACCCCAATTACTTGGGATTCATCTGGGGAGGGCCGCCGCGTAATAGAAAATGCTGCATTGTGCCCAAACCAGGGGAGAGGGAGAGGGAGGGGGGAGGAGAGGAGATGTGTGGAAAAAAAAAAGAGGGAGAGAGCCGGGTGAGAGACAGAAGGCAAAAATAAAGATTTGGAGGGATAAAAGGAACGGCGCAAATAAGAAGTGATGCAGAGAAGCAGAGAGGATGGAAGGAGGAAGCATAAGAGAAACAGACAAAGCGAGATGAAATCAAATTAAGAGAAAAAGAAAGAAATCAAACGTTTAAAAAAGTATGAGGATAAGTTACTTGAAAGATGAAGAATTTGAAATTAAGCTACATAAAAACTATTCTTTGTGGGTAAACATTTAAACATGCACCCATGAGTAGAATGACAAACTCTGCTTGGAGAATAAACGATAAAAAGAGGTTGACAGAATCACAAAGCAAAAGCATGTGATATCAAAGCAGGGAATATTGAGGAGCAGCAGAGCACAGTGGATCTTCCCAGGCTTTCTGCTACTGGAGCAGAGAGATGAACAATCAGTCATGGGTCAGTTGGTCTGTCTGTTCACATCTGCCCATCAGTCCTGCAGCGTGGTGAGCAACCACAGCATCACTGCACACTGAGCTCACCCAGACCTACGTAAGAGGACTGAATCATATGATCATATGCACCGCTGTGACTCCTAACCTGCTTCACAAGTCTTCTCTCTGACTATGAACAAAGTGCATAAACCTGTGGGTATAACTACAAGTATTAAAAAGATGCTCTGATGTAAATTTGGAGATACACAATCCTTTAGAATACAAAGGGTTCTAAACTACTGCCACTAACCACTAACAAGTACTTTATTTTACAGTTCTTTGAATCTCCTAACACGTAAAACGCATCTTAAACTTTCTGCCCACTTCACCTCTATGTCTGAATGCTGAGCCATGCTCCTCTTAATTCACAAACTTTCAACTTCTTGTTATCTAATCTTTTGTTGTGATCACATCTGAACGGCGGCTCAATTAAAATAGCTCAAAAGAGCTGATTTCCTTTCTTCCACCCAAGCTTTCCTCTTAAAAGGCCTGCACTCTCAATGCTGCCTCATGTTAGGTTTGATTTATTCAATTTATCTGCATTAGTAACTATCTATAAATTAGAATAATCTCAGAAATAAGTTTTTTTGTTTGTTAACTAGATTGTGCTACCAACTAATTTCCATCTCTTGTTCCTAGACAGGTAAATGCCATGTTTGGAAGTTCATAAAAACATTCTGAAGTTTGGATTAAAATAAACGAAAAATCATACTGCCCAAATACTATTTGGTTAAAATCTGACTGTATATAACTTTATTTCTGCTGCTATATTGTGTTTTAGAGCAACTGTAATGAACAAATTTCCCTCTGGGATTAATAAAGTATTTCTGATTCTGATTCTGACAGCAGATTGTGTGAGACATTGCTCTGTGTTTTCAAAAGGATGCTGTGGAACCGTTCCCATGTGTAAATGTTTGCAGAACTGTGTGCTGATTTTTTGAAGCAGAGTGTAATTAAAGAGAAGTCTGCATGCTCAGGTAACTTAACTTTTCATCCAGACAGAGAACATGATCATAAAAAGTTCGAGAAAAAACACATTTACTTTTCTACTGAGATTTGAAAACTATCTAACTGAACAGGTGATAAAGTTTTCATATATACGTAGCATCTGTGATGATTTGCAGGTAGCAAAGCACAACACTTCTTATGTGCCTGTATTTAAACGCATTAGGAGCTTTTTCAAATGTACATGCGGAGTAGTGGAGTTTAAGTCTTGGTTTACTTTGGGCAGAGACACAATTGCAATGATTCAGTCTGTGAGCTGTACAAAAAGATCCAACTGCATGCTGGCATATTGGTGTTCAATTTTAATCGGGATCATTTCTTTAAATTCATCATGATAGGAAGACTCAAACGTAACTTTTTTTTAGCAGCCAAGGAAAGATCTCATTATGATTCGAGGAAAGTCCTTAACTTTTACCTCTTACTTGGGGCATGTACGAAGACCTCTGGACATTTGCCAGCAGAGTCAAACATATAAACATTTAACGGTAGCTGGTGGTAATTTCTGGCTATGTCTTCTGGTAAAGTACAGACTCCAGCCAGATGTGACTGATCAATACCAGATGTTTTGCTTACAGCCAATCAGCCTCAGCTTCAATCAAACTCTCTGGGGCTGGGGAAAAATATCTATCATCTATGACAGCCTATAGAAAGGTGACCTCAGTAGCCGAGGTGATAAAGGTTACTTTAGTTACGACCTGTCACTTGCACATCTCACTCTGATGCCTCCAGACCTCGGCCTAAAGGTACAATCCATAACCTATTGGATGAGTCTCTGGGATAAGTGCTGCAAAATGAGATATGGAAACAGAAATGCACTTTTCGGAAGTGAGAAAGGTTTGTGAGGCTAACTTTTTATTCCCGTGCTGCTGGGCAATGCCAGTGTGGAATCAGTGCCAATTTCAGAATGCATTCGTTTTCATTTTCCAATGAGCCGGAATATTGATCAAAGTTTAGCATGGATTTTCTTATAGTTAAAATACTGAGGTTGAAAAAAGGTAACTGAAACATGTTTTGTCCCTTCTGATGAGTATACAAGGTGCAACACTGACCAAATGTGTGACATTAAAAAATGTAGGAGATTTATAGGATAGAAAACCCATCATATCACACATATTTTGTACTACATCCTCCATTTTTCAGTGTTGACTTGTGTAAATCACATTTTCTCGATATCATTCCCCACTGATTTTATAAAGGGGTGAAAAGCTACCAAGGTGAATTTCTCTCCCTGATATCCTTTTATTATTTTGTCCTCGTCTTGCCTGTTGTCACCCTCTTCCGTTTTCTAGTGAATCATATTTTTCTGGAGGGGACTGCAGGTATATAGGTATATATATATATATATATAACTATATAAAGAGAAATCTTTATGGCTGAAGGTGTTTGGAAGTAAATAACCTGGCGTCTTGCTGGCTAACGGCCGGTTTATCAGTGGGTGAAGAAGAAGAAGGAAAAAACAGCCCTTCAGATTGACACAATGGCACGCGCTCCGACAGGGGAAGAGGGCACAGAGGCAGGGAGGGAGGCGCAAGAAAAGGAGGAAAGCAAATACAACAAACGGAGTGGAGATAGTCTCGATATCAGAACCCAAATGGGATGGGGATGGGGAGCGCAAATCCCACCACCCCAGTTTGCTTTTCTAAAAACCTCCTCTTCTATCCTTCCTGTGTCGCCTTTATTTAGGATTTTGGGAGCTAAATCCACCAAGGTAGATACTGAAATATCACAAAAAGCAAGAGAGCTGCTACTAAATTACAACAGGAAATACTGTAGTCACACTTTCAGGACATTTGCACACACAGATTTTACACGTACTGGAATCGTTTCCCCCCCCCAGCAGCATTCTTGGATGAGTGGTAGGATGGTTTAGTATCACAAATGAGATGCTATTCTCCAATTTCAGTTAGGGACTTAACGCAGCCAAGGCCGCTCTTTTGGCTCGCCACACTGTCTCATGTCTTAACAAGGCTCTACCCCTGGCCAAATCTTAAATAAAAACCTTCTGAATCTGGCTCCATACGCCTAACCAGATTGCACTTTGTATGCTCGGGTGTGTAAGCATTTGTGTGTGTCTGTTGTGGATTTGTGAACTGTGTCAGTGCTCTTGTTGTGTTGCCCCGTCCCTTTTTTTTTTTTTTTTTTTTTTACATTTCTTTTCCTCTCCCTCTCTCCTCCCTTTAACTCACCCTCGTCTTTCCTTATACAGCATATCAATGAAGGCCAGATATGTACTAGGGAAAGGAGGGTGTATGTGTGTAGCCGTGCATGGCTGAGCGCACTGTTCAATAGTGTGCAGGCTGGCTGGCTGGCTTGGGCCGCGGCTGGCAAACGGCTGCAGAGGAGACTTCGGCTGGGGCTCCGCTATCGCACCCAGTTATCGTTTCCCCCATGAAGGGCTCCCTTATCACCCCAGCCCAGAGAGGTCTCCCTTCTTCTCCCATCCCCGAGACACACTCCCTCCCCATCCACCCTTTCCCTCCTCCTTCTCCACCTCCTCCTCCCCCCCCCCCCCCCCCATCCCCTCCTTTCATATCCACCCAGCGCTCCGTCGTGCAACATTCAACCGAGAGGGAGGGAGCGGGGGCTTCAAAGATTCTCTCTCACACAAACACACACACACACACAAACTCCCAGGGTGTACATGCGTGTGTATGTGCGTGCGTACGCTCAATTTGCCAAAACAGTTTTTCCAGTGTAATTGGGCTTGGGGTACCTGTGTCCATGAGATAGCGCAGCCTCTTCTCCACGCGAGCTGCTCGGGCGTCTATGTGCCTCTGCTCGCTCTCCAGTGCAGACAGTTCCCCAACCACATACTGACTGGTGTCTTTGAACGCCTTCTGTCAACCAGAGAGAGAGAGAGGGAGAGAGGGAGAGAGGGAGTGAGAGTGGGAAAGAAAGAAAAAGAGAGAGAATTGTTATGAGAGAAAAGGAAAAGTGGTGCAATATAGCATTAAACAGAGACAGAGAAAAAAGGCTAGAGGGATGAGACAATAAGGATGGAGATAAACACACGTGGAATGAAACAAAAAGGTAACAAAAGAAATGACAAGAGAAGATATAAAGCAAAGAAATGAGGAATGCAAGAATGTATGGGCAGTGTCTACTAAATATCCATACATACAATAAAGAGCATGTGTAGTTCAAAATAAGAGATTACACTGCAGTTAATGACGAACTGGTGCTGCTTCTTGTTTTTAGGGGCTCATTTCTGAATTTCTCTCTTACAACATCAAAACTACTCCCTACTGTAGTAAAAAGAGCTTTAAGAGCTTTAGAAACCTAGTGAGAAGACATGTGAAAGGAAATCCTAATTCACACCGAACTATCAAGATAAAAGTTACACATTTGTAGCAAATATTCTTGTATATTAATTGGTCAAATAAAAAAATACAACATTTCCGACTACATCCAGACTGAAGTAACCTCGATATATCGCAATCACAAATAAGATTGACACATGCAGAAAATGTCTGCTCAAAAAAAGAGTCAAACCAAATCCAAAAAAACATGTGCACAGAAACAGTGTAACTTGTAGGATTTGCTGAATGGTGTTTTATGTTATGAGACCAAACAGGTAGAGAACTTTCAGTCAACCTATTAGCTATAAATGAGAAGGGCTGTAGTGTCGCCTGCAAATGTCTAAACCAAGGAGAAAATGTGCTTAAATAAAACTGGTTTACAAACAAGAGTTGTGTTCATGCCTTTATATTGAGAGTTAAAAAAAAAAGAAAAAAAAAAAGACTTAACTGCAATTACTTTGACTGAATGAGAAATCTCCACAGCTTCACAATATGTAAGTTGAAATGTGTGTGTTTTTTTTTTTTTTTTTTTTACCTTGAACAAATATTGGGCCTCCTACTATTTGAAATTCTCACAGTAACTGGGCTATGACAAAATACCTCTCCAGCATCACAGGCTCTGAGCATGCTAGCTCAACGTGCCGTGAGCAGTTAACACCACTGCGCTGATTAATCAATAAATCATTCACATCCCTAATAGCACTTTGATCCTAAATACACAGTCCAGTTCTATCTCATGCAGTTGACAGCCAAAGCTCAATCTACAATCAATGATAATATTTATGGTGACTTCACCAAATAGTCATCTCTCACTGAGTGTTGGCCTTTCATCTTTAAATACTAACTTTTCAAAAGTGGAAATCCATGATGTGGCAGGTACATAGTCTTAAAATGCTTCCTGTCTTGAATATTAAGGGGTTAGTGGTAGAGAGAAAAAAGGGATTTAAAGAATTCTTTCCTAAACATGAACACATTATATAACAAGTTGTTTTAAATCTGAAATAGTTATTTTTGCAGAATAGTCCTTGCCTACCTGCAGGTTAAAAGTCTCCCATTACCCACACATACACTTTGCCCTTTCAGATAAGTCTCATACACACAAACGCCTATACATACTCAGACACACACACACACACATCACTCTACGACCAAATGCAGTGGTTACACACTCCATTTCTGACCCCTCTTCACCTCTGTCTCCTGGCTGCTTGCTATTCTCTAGAGAAAATGCTCTGAGTGAGGGAAATGTTTATTCAAATTCACTACTGAGGCTGCATCCGAAAAATATCTCCATTTATTGCTGATGCACTTCATTTTTCTTAATGGGAAGGGGAACTAGTGAGCAGGAGAAAGTTTTTTTTATTTTTTTTATTCCACCCAGGCCAGCACTTTATCATGTACTCTGTGGCTCTGTGCGTGTGTGATTTCTGGAAGTGTGTGCGTGTGTGTGTGTGTGTGCAAGCGTCGATTCCCAACAGCCCTCCCTCCCTCCTCCTCTTCTTCTTGCGCGCTCTCGCTCTATCACCATATTTTTCCTTGGCAAATCAATTTTACACATGATCAGCCCACTCCCCTTGCCGCGCTCGGCCCAGCCGTAATTAAGAGGAGGGAAATTACCATATATATTATATTAATGCAAACATCATTCAGCAGGTAATTCTTGGCTGATCGGGATAATGGAAAGGTTGAACACCCATTAACCCTGGGGCCCAGGCACTGGGAGGAGGGTGTTTGTGTGTGCGTGAGTGTGTGTGCGTGCATGAGACTGGGGTGGAGGGTGCAGGGTCGAGGGTAGGAGACTTTGCTTGCGAAGAGAGATTCACCTTGTGGTCTACAGAGGCATGCAAACTTAAATACACACTAGCTAAAATTACAGCCTACTTGTAGACACAGTCTCTGTACGCTAAAGTTCAAACACAGGCTGAGAAGTGTGTGTGTGTGTGTGTGTGTGTGTGTGAGAGTGATTGTGTGTGTGTATACACTTGAAGGACACGTAGGCACACAGCTTCTTTGCAGATACATGCACACCTCTAGATATCTACCATTGTAATAATTAAAATGGCAGTCTATTAGATCAATACTTGATGTCTGTGTGGAGAAGAGAGGACAGTAGAGAGGGGCAGTAAGTGCAAGAATGTGTGTGTGTGTGGAGAGGATGAGAGGGGGACAAGGTGAAAAGGAGGAGGGAAATTTAAGCATAGACGGTGCAAAGCGAAGAGCTCAGTGATAGATTTATCAAAGACAATACAGAACAGACTAACAGAAAGCAGAATAACAGGAACATTTCAGTGACACAACATCCTACCCCCCCCCCCCCCCATTTCCTTTTTTAAATATAGAAGTCCTCTCATTGAACGGATTTACCTTTTTTTTTTTTTAAATTTCATTGATGTCATTCTTTGGAGAAAAGTATCCACTTATAAGTTACGTATGGCAAAGAAAACCAAACAAACCTCCTCTTCAAACGGTCGGCGGATATCAAGCTCTGTAGGCGAACCTCCATCCTCCTCGGCCCTCCTCAGATCCTCAGGGACAGACTTTTGTCTCTTCACCTCTGGTGGAGTGACGCCAGAAAGAGTTTAAAATGGAAAAAGTACATTCACCGTGAGATGCATGTAGAAGTTCAGAGATATACTTTAGTCGTGTTGTTGATCTAACAGGACATGTTATTGTGGT
Source organism: Labrus bergylta (assembly GCF_963930695.1). Lineage (NCBI taxonomy): Eukaryota > Metazoa > Chordata > Actinopteri > Labriformes > Labridae > Labrus > Labrus bergylta. The sequence continues at coordinate 15,468,086 of NC_089204.1, read as the reverse complement.
TGAGCATGCTTACAGCAGAAGAACCCTTCGAGAACAAACAAATTAATAAAGAATTGTCATCATTAGACTTTTTGGCAGTTTTATTATCATACTTTAACAACTTTAAATAAAAAAGCTGGATATTCTGATGTTAAAAAGGCAAAAAAGTGTCAGATCCAGTTCCTACAGTGAATGATGAACTTTTCACATCATCTAAAAAAAAGTATTAATATGACAAATATGAGTTAAGAGGTCAGGACTTTCACAACTTTGAACACAAATTTGAATTGTTTATGTGTTTAGACCTGATGAAAAAAACAATTGTGACAATTTTTTAGTAATGCCCCTGCTAGTTTAAAGGGTTGTGCATGTCCTTCCTGTAACCTGTTCTCAGGTGTGAATAGCATTCATGCAAGTCAAGTAGTGCAAACATACCCTCCCTGGGTAAATAATGCACATGCATTGTGTGTGTGTGTCTGTGTGTGTGTGTGTGTGTGTGTGTGTGTCTGTGTGTGTGTGTGTGTGTGTGTGTGTGTGTGTGTGTGTGTGTGTGTGTGTGTGTTGAACTGTCCATCACCTGGTCGAGTCTCCACATACTGGCTGAAGGACTTGAGTTGTGTTTTCCTGACTGCAGAATCCTTGTTGAAGACTACCGGGCTACGCAGCCTCTCTGTCGCTCTGCGCAGACGCTCTGCGCGCAGCTCCTCTGCATTATTCTGTCGAACACAGAGAGAATGCAGCATAAACAGGTAGTAATTACAGTAGACTTTTTTTTTTATTTACATTTACCAAAGTGCATTCAACACAAGCTGTTTGCAATGATCTAGTGCAGAACAAGACAAACTGTATCCTCCACTTGCTCAAATCTCTTGGGACAAATAAGAGGTGTGAGTACATGACATACAGCAAAATCAGTTAGTCACAAATGGTGCAGGAAATAAATCTAACTGCAGTCTTAGAAAGGGAATACATCACATCATAAAACATAAGGGTCATTTTTTTTTTTTTTTTTTACAGCTTACATATTTTCCCACCATGAGAGACTCAGACAAGTAGCGGGGTGTCTAACAGCCGCAGATGAACACATGCAACTTTAAGTGTCAAAGACTTTACCTCAAATAAATGGCTGTTTGATGTACATGTACTAGCACAGTTGTTGGTTTAACTTTAGGTGATTGACTTAATATTAAAACAGCAAATAGTCTACTTCTTCTCCACATCTTGCCCATTAGTTTGTCAACCTCCACCAGCCACTTAGATCTGTTCTCAGGCTTTTATTAGAGAAAAGGTTTCAGGATTTCACAGCTGCTCTGTGATTAATGCGATCAAACAATCACACAAACGCACACACACGTTAGCACACAAAAACCTAACTGACAGACCCTGAGATAAAGCTGCTGGAAGTTGATATATATTAACTTCATTATGGTTTTGCTGTTTGTGTGAAGAGTCACACACACGCACACACTTATATACACATCCACACACACACACTCTCTCTCTCTCATTCTCTCCCTCACTCATGAGAGAGACAAAAAGGAGGCAATTAACTTGACTTTCAACAAAACCTCGAGCCAGAAAATATATTCAAATTATGCAAAATGCAAGAAAAAAAAAAGCTATTGTTTTCAAAGTGAACATGTGTTAAAAAGCTACACGCTCACTTCTCCCACAATCAAAAACGGCATACAGAAATGCTTTATTACCAGGCCTCCAAATATGCCAAGCCGAGTGGAAAAGAAACCGACTCGGGCTAAGATTGACGTTGTGGCAACGCTAATAAGACGGCGAAACGTGTAATAAAGTCGACAATTAGGGCAAACATGTTCCACTGCCTGAGACAGAGAGAGAGATAGTCAAGCAGGGCGTGCAGAGCAAGGAGAACTAATAGAGACGGTGCGGGTGTGGAATGAGCTGTAGATCCAGAGTTGTTAGTTTAGCTTCAGATTATTGACTTTCAAAAACAATGGCAGCAATTAGTCAGTCCTCTATTCTTCGTCTATTAGCCTGTCAGCTTCTTGCAGCCTCATCAAACCTTCTGAAACGGAGGCAAATTTATTTATGAAGTCTTGTACACAAAATGCCCAATTAAACTTTTTTTAAACACGAGGCCAGAAGTGGGCTATGTGGAAGCTTATGATTTGTGTGGGCGTGTAAACTTTAAGTGCAACAATCCAAAAGAGCAAAAATTTAATTAAACTACTGATTGTAGGAGGAAGAGAAACTTTTAACAGAAAACAGTTTTTTCTTGCTATGCTTTTTGGAAGCATCGGACGGCTTTAAACTACTTCCTAAAAAAAACTAACTCTAGATATCTTCCAAAGGGAAGAAAGTTAAATAAATTGGGTCATATGCAAATAATTGTTCGGTTTCAAATGGGCATTAGCCCACAACTTACAATAGTACCTGTCCCAATTGTAAAACAAAAAACAAAAACATGAAGTTAGAAATATCATAAAATGTGATTGATGGGTGGTGGCAAAAAGACAGAAATCTTTTGACTGCAAGTATTTTCTATAAAAAGGTTTTTCTTCTTTGGGGAAAAGATATTATGATACACAACTTTTGGGACAAACATTAGGTGACCTTTCTCTAAGTGAACCTGGGGCTCTGTTTACATCCCAGAATCATATAAGTTTATAGGCAGATGAGCCTTCATCATGAAACCCAAAGGATTGCATCATTTGTCTTTTATAGCAATAAGTAATCATTCATAGGTGGCCATTTCTTACTTCTCACTGACACATAGTATAGTGTGTTGATAAGTTACCACAGTAGGAGCAGAAATCTGTCAACAGACTGCTATCATAAACATCTCGTTCAGTTGTTTGCAGGAAATGTGTAACAAACACTGTTAATTGGATTTCAAAGGATTTATGGGATTAACACGGCTGTCCTTGTCATATTTTGGGGCAAAATACAGTTCAGTGTGTTGACTAGTAAAACTGCAAGGCCTTGCAATATCTACAGAGAAATGTTGATGTAGCAACAGAGGAAACTCCCAGGGGAAACTGATTAGGACACTGAGGCTGTCTGACCAATTATTACTGACTGTTTAACTGTTGAGAGTCTGACTTTTTCAAGGGGTAACAAGCAGAGGTTAAAAAAAGCGCTGTTTCTAAGTTAAACTATATAAAACCACTAAACCTGGATGGACAGAAAAGGGCACAAATACGAGGATGACCAAAGCTCTGCTGGCCTACAACACATATTAAAACGTGTCTCTTTGTAAAATCTCCCACTCAGAACACCTGCCCACTTGGCTACCCCTCTGTATCCCTTTACACTCTGGGCTAAGCAGATATTAGGGTGCCCCCCCTCTCTCTTTCCCCCCTCTTTATCACTTATCACTGCTATCATCGCTGCAGCAGTGGTGAGTCAGTGCTTTTGGTGTGTGTGAGTTTGTGAATGTTCATGCAGGAGGCTGCGTGACTAACGATGCAGTCTGCTGGGCGTCGCATGTCCTTATCGTTTGCTTCCAAAGCTGCGCATATACACAATCACTAATGAGCGGGAGAGAGAGAGAGAGACAGTGTGTGTGTGTGTGCGCGTGTGTGTGATGTTGCAGCAGGTTGTTCCACCCGCCTGAAGGACTTTTAGGATGCCCAACCCTCTTGGGACAAAACTGTGCATCTTTTTTGTCTAATAGGACCAAAGATGAACAACTCATTCAACTTTGTTTTAGTTTAGTTTTGATTATGTTGATATTTATGCAGCTTCCCATTCATATTTGATCAGTAATATATTTCATGGAACCAACATGGAGGTTCATCAGAGAAGCAGCTGATCATAAATGTCTGAATATTGCATCCTATCACAAACTTTTACAAACTGAACAAGTGCCTGGCTTTATGGCTTACTTCAATAGACTTATATATACAGCTCAACCTACGCCTACTGTGAGAGGAAAGCTGTGCTACAGATCAAGTCATCTTTAGATTTTCAACGACGTAATTAAAAAGAAACAAATACATTGAGATTGTTTCATGATAACTTGTGTAAAAATCTTACCTGTTAAACCTATAATCCTAAAATGCACTAGCTGAAAACATTCACATTATTACAAAAAGTTGCTAATATGTTTATTTGACAAAAGCTGCAATGGTTTATCTGTTAGTTGGCAACTTGAAAAAATTCACAAACAATTAAAAAAAATCCATTCATCTGTTTGATGAATTAAAAAGTACAAATCCTCTGATTTCAGCTATAAATATGAAGATTGAATATATTTTGGGTGTAGACAAAAATGACTTTTGAGGATGTTATCTCATGCTTTCGGAGCAATAATCAATGTTTTACCATTTTCTGGCAAATTTACAGAGGAAACAACAAAACAAGTAATTAAGAAAATAACTGACAAATATTTAATGTTTAAAGTTAAATGTTGGTTCGTTTGCAGCTCTTGATTAGATGACATTGTAATTCAACATCTACCTAATATTTTTTATTTTATTCCAAACATGGACCCAAAAAATAAATTGTTTATAAGTGAAGTTTTACATTCCAGTTAGAGGGCGAAGTAGTGTGTTCAAAATGTGAATCATTAGTAAAGGGCTATTATCTTAAGAGAATCCAAGACCTAATATTCACCGAGATAGACACTCTCATTCAAACTCCTGTTGGCGATGGAACTGCCATATTAGGTGCTGACCACCAACTCAGGACAAGTATGTAATTCATTTGAATGGAGACTTAAATATCTGTTAGGAAAAGATGTATAATACACAAACCTTGGGCAGGTGTGTTGAACATAATGGTTATTCTACTTCTCTGAGGTCAAGTTGTAACGAACGCACACATACACTTTCCTTAGCCTATAAAGAACTGAGCGTTTTAGGCTTTGAACACAAGAGGGTGTTAACGTGAATCGATGATCAAAGACATCCTGTGTCGCTATAAGCACCAAGGGTTTCACTTGTACTGACAGCCCCACACACACACATTCACCTTATTCCACTTGACATTCAAAATCAATTAAACAGATGTTAAGACTGGCCGACTACTTGTTGTTGACTCAATATTCACATCAGAAGATAGAGACAGCAGCAACAACGCCCCCCCTCCTCCCCCCATATATCCTGTCTGAAAAGGTCAGTCAATAAACGGGGACTGCTACATGTAATGTAGTGCATTATGATGCAAGCGTGTGTGTCTCATGGCTTAAGCAGACTCATATGGACACGAGAGGGATAAACTAGGGTCTAACATGAAGTGGTCCCACTGACTGATGTGTACACAGGGTCAGCCGGCCCTGATTGATTGAATGACCCTTTGAAGGTGTGGAGAGGATGGGTACTTAAATAAAGAGAGAGAGAGAGACAGAGAGACAGAGAGACAGAGAGAGAGAGAGAGAGAGAGAGAGACAGAGACAGAGAGAGAGAGAGACAGAGACAGAGAGAGAGAGAGACAGAGACAGAGAGAGAGAGAGACAGAGACAGAGAGAGAGAGAGAGAGAGAGAGAGAGAGGGAGGAAAATTAATTAATAAAAACCCCACAAAGAACGTTTAAGGGTGAGAATGTACGTACCTCCTGGGCCTCTGCAGGGCTGTGTGTGGAGGTGGAAGAGGCAGTGGGTGAAGATGAGGAGGAGGTGGAGGACGGGGATGAAGGGGAGGTGGGCTTTCTTGGGCTGACCTCCACCAGCTTCTTCAGCTTCAAATCCACATGCTTACTGTTTGCTCCTGAGAGAGATGATAAGGGGATAATGTCAACAAATAGTGTTTGGGTCACAAACCCAACTAAACATTAAACACAAAAGAGTTCAACAAAATTAGGAAGAAAAAATGTATCTGAACTCAAACTAAACAAAAGCACTCAACACACACAAACAGAGAAACACACAGACACCTACAACTACATGCACACACGCACATGGACAAACCTGGAAAGTTAAAAGGAAGAAGAAGGGGAGACATCTTATTTTGCATTCATGTACACACACACTCGGGCAAAGCCACTGATAAGGAACATATATCACAAGCACATGAGTGGAAGAGATACGCAGTATACTGTATACATATATATGATGTGTAAAGCAGATTAAGATCTGGACAGACTAGGCAGCCTGAAGTCCTGTCTGAGAGCTGCTCAAGAACTGAGTGTACATTGCTGAGGCTATCACCATGGTAACCATGGGGGCAAGGTGGAGGGAAAGAGAAAATCAGAGGACAGACAGAGAGGACATGCCTCAAATGATAAGTGCTTGTTCTTACGATTCTGACCATATGGTCGAATTAAAAACTGTTTCAGGAATAAAAAAGAACATCAAACATTAATTTAAGAAAATAGCAAAATCCTAAATACATAGCAATAGTTTAATACGCTGAAGTTTGCGGAAAAAAAAAAAAAAAGGGCTGAACAAGCTAGCAGAGTCATCCTTTGTCAATATTAAATCTGTTAATATTAGCGTACCTGGTCAGTTGACACATGGATCTTGCTTATAAACGTCTTAGCATATGCATTTCTATGGGGGGGGTTTAAGAAAAACTTTAACTGGTGCCAGTACCTTTCATATTTATACATTCCCTTACCCCCCAAACTTCCTACTACAGTTCAACATCTGAACCTTAACCTCCTAACACCTTTCATACTCTGTTTTCCCAAAACATGCCATAACTAAGCTCAGCCGTCTTTAAGTCTTTGGACATTCATACTGATTCCACACAGGCGTATTATTCTAGTTCAAACCTGTGTATTCACATTTCATGTTGTCGTTGCAGAAGCACAGCGGGAGCTCCACATACACACACAGTCAGACATGCACAGACACATCACGTTGCGCTCCCCATCTGGCTCAGCTGATCTGGCCTCTCCTCTTTACTACTTCAGAAGAAGGGGGGGGATCACTTTGTCCCCCCATTACGCCATCGCGACATTCACAGTGAAGGTGAAGCGTCGCAGTGGCGTAAATATTGTGGTTTGAAACAGCCGTTGGAGTAGGGCTTCTTTCTCTCTGCCTACCAGTTGCTGTGTACTTTATTTTGCAGGGACTGGTAACCACATCTCCCCTGCCAGGACAGACCACTGCACTGAAGAAGATGAAAGAACAGAAGGGCAACCGTTTCATGTGTCCCCCTCATGTGTCCCCCTCCCTCTCTGTGACACACATATACATACTGAAACACACACGCACATACAAACCTGCACACACTCATGCATGTATACAGATGCCAATAGTTTGTCCTACATAAGAAGATACAAATAAGAGGGGTTAAATGACCTCGGCTACGGGAACATTTAGGGAGGAAATATTTACACATTGAAGTGGAGCGAATGCTTCCTGCGTGTTACAATCGCCACAATCCATTTCATTTTATACTTCATAAAAAAAGCAACAACAGAGAACAAACAGGAGGAACTTTCTAATGTTGAAAAGAAAACCAAAAGAGATACAGCACTTCAAAGGGTGAAGAAACATTGGACTGTTTTCATGTGAGTTTCTTCTAGTACCTCGCTCTACTTTCTCCTATCTCACATCGGCAGTGAATTAATGAAGCAAATAAAATAAAATAAAAATACTAAACAAAGTAATTAGTTTACCTCTGAAGATTTGAGCAAATGCTTTCCTGAAGATATGATTTTTATTTTTCGTCTGGGGAGCTCTTTGCAGAGTTGATTAATTACCACTTAGAGAAGTTTTTTAATGAAAGAAAACAGAAAAAAAAGCCCTCCAATAAGGCAGCACTCAGCTCATGTACACTGCAAGTTTTCCACTCCTGTGTTAAGCACTTAGTGTATTAGTATAGAGTTTAAAATAATCGTCTGAATGACAAAATAAGGCAAAAGTGTAAAGAAGAGCTTCGATCAGACTGCAGGGCTCCCATCTTGCCTATGTGTTGATATTTAGTCATATATGCCATGCGTGAGTATTACAATGTTCTTTTGTGATTAACTGAGTATAAAATTGAGAGAATTTCCATGGGATTGCAGTTCTGTGACAGAGCATACACAAAGATTTAGCTGAAATAGAGGAATTATAGAAAAGAAGGTAAAACAGATAAGTTAGTTAAAAGTGAAGAAGACAGTAAACCATGCAGCACCACACAGCCTCAGCCAGTCAGTTTACCCAGTGAAGTTAGCTCAGAGCCGGTGTTAGTAAGCTCCAGGAACCCCTGGGTGCTGCAGGGGGCTGGAAGAGAGGCCTCCAGTGGCAGTGGGTTAGTAGCCAACGCAGATGTAGCCGCAGCATCAGTATCAGTATCAGTATCATCATCATCATCATCATCATCATCATCATCATCATCATCGTCGTCGTCATTATCATCATCTCCACCTCCACCAAAATAGAGCTGCTCTTCCTCAGCTGTCCCCTCTTCCTCATCCTCACCCCTTTCACCATCAACAGCATCACCCTCATGACGACATCTCACTTGGTCCAAAATGTCTGGAGGTGCGTAGTGGGCCAGAGGAATGGAGATATGAAAGGGTGTGAGTGGGTGAGACAAGGAAGTAAAGTGAGAGGTGAAGATATAACGAAGAGAGGGGGAAATGGAGGAGGAGAAAAAAAAAAGAGGTGTTAAAGGAATAAAAGGCCGTAATGAAGACAAAGGGAATTGCAGAGGAAAAAAAAAAGCTTAGTTAGTTTGTTAAAAGAACATATTAATTTAATTGAAAGATCCCGTCTTATATATCTCAAAACAAAGCTGGTAACCACAGCTTCCCCTCTCAAAATCGTTCAGACAACAAGCGCACACTTTTTGTCTTTGTCCAAAAGACAGGTGGAAAAATGAAACTAAAGTTCCCATAATTTAAAGTCTGTATTCATCCAAAGAGGAACGTAACAGTGGACTTGTTAACCTAAAAAGACTGCATCAGACGGTACTTACACTACTTCAGCTATGGCTAGATAGTTAGGGGAGATCATTTTTTATCCCTACAGAGTCTTGGATGACGACCGTATAAATCGACAAAAAAGAACACCGCAAACATTGTTGCTGAATAAAGCCGGACGGCCCGTCCAGGTCTGATCTATGTCCCTATGATAACTGTCAACCAATCGATGTATAGATCCAGATTGATGGATAATTACATCCCTAATAATACACTCATCAACAAATCTAAGTAAAGGCAATTGGTTTTTAGAACAACATGGGAATCTAGTAGTTTTTAGTGTGTGTAAAAAAAAATCCAATAAGTTGACGTTCAATTTTAATTTCAATCAGTAAGTAACATCTTACTAAATCCTTGTTTTGATACAACAGCAGATTTCACCTGTGAGACAAAGAGGGACTTCTATTGAATGGCGTCCATTTATCTATATGGTTTCATGTGCATCAGTGCAAAAATATCCGACCCACGATGTGAAACTGAGAGCTCTGTTTAATTCCCCTCATTCAAACAAAGATCTGTTGCTTGCCTTTCTTGCCTCAGATAAAAGGAGTTAGGGCACACAAAAACCACAAAAACATGAAAGCACATATTCCATTAAGTCTCCTGAGGGGCTCAATAGAAACAACAGTGTCTCCATATTAGGAACAAAAGAGAAAAACATGTCAGAAGAAACTCAAATGGAGACCTGAGCAGCTCTAGTTGCTTCGATAACCCACCATGGATTAAAACAAAACAATCAGTAAAAAGGGTCTGACATTGCAGGCTCCCTTCTCAGCTATTTACTACTTGGTGGTAAGAGAGACAGAGAACAAAGAGTGAATGAGGGAGAGTCAAATAACAGCATTTCCTGTTGTTGTTTTTTCCTAATTTGCTAGCTACGATGCGGAGCGTGCTTGCGAGCACCACTCCTGCGTGGCTGGCTGGGGTCTAATTAATGGTAGGCCATGGTGATGGAGTTTGGAAAGTTTCTTTGCAGGCAGACTCTTGGAGGGGGCTGCCCAGGCTGCATTAAAGGACCGTGAATGGTGTTGAGGGGGAGAGAGAGAGAGAAAGACAGAGAGAGGGAGGGAAGGAGAGTGTGGGGCTAGGATTAGCCGTTCTGCTCGGCAGGCCTTGTGTATCACAGCCAACAGCATTTCTCCCTTCTCCTCACCTCGCCCTCCTCTCTTCTTCCCTTCTTTTCTCAAACTCCATTTTTAATGAGATCAACAATTAGCTCAATTCAGAAAAAGCTGAAAGAGCAAATAAATCAAATGCTTCCCTCCCTCTGCCTTCACTGTCTCTCTTCTGTCGTTTCACCTAACAAGTCACTGATCTCAATGCTTCTTGTTTAGGGTTTATTAGTTTTCGATTCGTTTGCTCATCCCTCTTCTCATCACTGTCAGGCTCCTGCTTCCTCTGACCTTCCTACTTGTGCTTCTCCTTTCCTTCTTGCCATAAAAACTTCAGCTGAATATCAGTTAACATGCATGCACTGCACTGTATAAAGTGTACTGGCACTCGTATAAACGGAGTCCTTTTTCAAGCCAACATTTTCTACATCAAACTTCTGATAACTTCTCTGAAAACAGTTTGTAAAGAGTTAACATCTTCTGATTCTTTACTCTCATTTAACAGTAAACTTAATATCTTTTGGTTTTGGATAAAACAAGACATTTGAGGGCCAGATCTTAGGTGTGGAGAACATTGATTTGATGACATTTTTCACCACTTTCTTTCACATTTCGCTGGCCAAATAAGATTCATTTGTGAGTGGGAAAAACACAAAAGTCCAGAATAACAAACAGACATTAGTTTTGCTTAATAGGAATCAGAAAAACAAACAAATCAGATATTGTAGGATTTTATCTTGGGGTTTTCTGTAATTTGTGTGATTTTTATGGTATTTGTCTGTTTCTGACCTTTCCCCAATAAATATAGAAAAAAAGGATTAATCAATAATGGTGGAAGCAGCATTTCTCAAGGAGCCTTTTTTCTCTTTTCTCAACCAACAAAAGACCACATCTCTTTGTTTGGTAGTCGTTCCATTCCTTTTTTTTTTTATCAGTGCATTTCCAGTAGTCATTCCTTCCCTCGTCTCTACTTTAAGTCTATTTACTTTTATGAAACAAGACACTGCTTTGATCCTTGCTTGTATTGCTCTCAATTTCCCAAACTCTTCAGCTCTCACCTTTCATTTGCATGCAGTAAACCATGTCTACCTTGACAGAACACAAAGGAGGGGTTTAAATGTGAAACAAATGACTAGAGTGGTCTAATAATGGTCATTATCCAAACAATCCCAATTTCAAGGAAATGGAAAGCAGTGGGATAGGTGCATAACAGCATTTGCTTGCCCTGCAAGCCGTCATTAGAAGTGTTTGGTATTTTGATCATAATTTGGCCACACAATGTGTTTTGTTGATTAACAATTACTGGTTGAACGCAACCAGGGAGGAGTCGCAGGGTAAATTGCTGTTCTGAATATGAGAGTGGTGCATTTTAGACCCACAGCCGTTGTCAAATGGCAATTTGTTTTTCTCTGAGGATTAGGCAGAACCCCTTTAGAGAGCATAATGGAAGTGTGTGAGTCATGGCATGTGTGGATGAAGTGAGAGTATGGTAAAAAGCATGCTAGTGTTGACTTTCTTTTGTATGATAGTTAATAAGCACTGAGGAGAATAGAAGTGGGTGTTTGTATTTACATAAAGGTCTTTTGATCAAACTCTGAAAATATGTTCTGATAACTCTACAAGTCAAGAAGTGGTATGTGTCAAAGCTATATTGTTTATGTGTGAGAGAGTGTTTAGGTTGTGTACTGACCTCCAGTAGGACCGGGCCTGCTGCCCTTGCCTCTGTCAGTGCTGGAAGCGTCCAGCATGCTCATGTCAGACATCTTGACTCCTGATCGAGCCTCAGCTATCAGCTGCCGGGCTCGCTCTCTCAGCTGTCTCCGTCGCTCTGCATCCCGCTCCTGCACAAACATAAATATAAACAAAGAGATAAACAAAATAAGTTTAGTGGCTCTGGTGTTGGTTCAGGTGCATGGTTAATTAAGTGAAAAGAGAAAGAGTCGTGCTAGTTTGAGGCAGCCACACGTTTTGATTTAATGAAAAAATACAAATATGCAACTTTTCTTTTTGTTGCCTGATAATGTTTCAAGACCAAAAAATAAATGATAAGAACTTTTGTTCTCAGAATGGATGTTCACATCCTAGTGCAATATGGAGTAAGGAGTGCATAGACAGACAGACAGACACACACACACAAACACTCACACCATCTTGGCACTAGACATACAGTATTGAGCCGTCACCATCAGAGTAATGGCAGAAATGCCATTTTCAGGCCAATCCAATTTGATCCCCCTGATAGCACAGGCCATTGCACACACATACACACACTTAGAAAGCAAAACAGGAAAAGCTTGATGATGTCAACTTTACTGATGACGTCTCAAACAAGCGCACACACACAAGGGAACACTCAATACACAGGCTGGGCGTAAACATGGTAACAGGTAGAAATACACACATGTTTGACTTAACAAGTAAAGACTCATCAAAAAGTAAGACAACAGTCTTAACTTTACTGTTTTTAACTCTGGCTACATGATAAGATCCTGTTCCAAAACACGACAGAAGTTAAGCAGCACAACAAATCCAATGGGCTTTGACACGCACAAACTCGTCCTACACAACTCAACCTACGCAAAAACACACACCTACCCCCTGAGACTCAACCCCACAGCCCCCTTTCTCAAACATGCACAACCGGGTGACCCAAGGGAGAGTGGTGCTGCATTTCTCTGTCACTGTTCCCCTCCCTGTGGTTTCCTGTTAATCAGGCTTCTCCATATTGAGGCAGGGGTTTTAGGGCTGGCCTATTGAAGACGCCCATTTATCCATTAACAAAACAAGCAGCGCCCGCTAATGAGCTACATCTCTCCATTTCCATGTCAATTGTTTGTTTGTAGCCATTGTTAGGCTGGAACAATGGGGCTGTATTGTAAATACAGCACCCCTAATGCACCCTGTGTGTATGTGTGAGTGTGTATGTGTGTGTTACAGAGAGCCCAAGGGGATACCTATAGGGAGAAGGGAATAAACCTTAGAGAGAGGCCGATAAAGAGAGACAGTGGCCGAGGGAATCAGAGAGAGAAAGAAGGAGAGAGAGATTCAGAAAGAGAGGTAAACAGTGAGATGGGGAGCAGGAGGAAAAAGGGGTGTTGATACTGCTTGTAGAGTATTGAGTGTCACTTCTTTCCAGCTCCCATTTCAGCACAGTGCACGGCAACAAAGCAGGAAGACAAATGAGCCTTTGTCTTCTTAAATCTAACACTTTCCAAAAAATGAAGTGCTCTTTGAGAAAAAAAGAACAATAAAAGAAGACAACTCCCAACTTAATCTTGGACATATTTAACTTAAACAACAAAAAACAAAAACAAGATTCCACAAACATGACTGACACTCAAAGTTGAGGTCAAGCATCCAAACTACTTAAGTGCCCTCAGAGTTTAGGGGTAAAAAGGATTATGGTATTTGATTAATGTGGCTAATTTTTATCAATTTGAAAGTATACATTTAATTTCCATATGTTTATGAGATCAAAGAACATGACACAAATGAAAAACTATGGAGGAGTCTAAATAATATAAAATATCTGATATATACTACTGAATATGATACAAATAGTTTTCACAGCTTATTATCATCCGTTGAGCGGCAGAAGTCGAATTTACATCTATTTAAATGTTACATGAGTGCAGCTTGTAGATATAAAACAAAAGGGAACCTACGATGGACTATTGTGGAAAACCACAAGGCAGACTTTGTTGTGCAACGGTCTGCATTCACAAGAGAAATAACAGTAATCATGACTGTTTTCAATAAAGTTTATCTTTATCTTTATGTTGTTTTCAGAATCTGAACTGTGAATGAAAACTTAGGGGGGAAAAAAAAGTTGGACCCAAGGGACCAATGTCTCTTTTTTCAGCCTCACTTTCACTATGTTCATGCAGGCCTCTCCCTGCTTTAATAAATGTAATATGATAACTGGTAATGTCATTGATGCCCTTCCGGCTACAGACTGGTTATGACATCCAATCTGGCCTACACAGATATGAATAAAACCACCAATTTAAATCTTCTTGTGTGTGTGTGTGTTTATAAATATATATATATATATATATATATATGTCTGTATAAATATATGTATATATATATATATATAATATATGTGTGTATAAATATACATATATGTATATACAAGCACACACACAGCTAGGGCCCAAAATCACTTCCAAATCCCACTACCCCACTGCTTTATTGTTGTTGGCCAGTTTTGGGACAGGAAATGGGAAATTGACTTTGCCTATCCAGAGGCTAGGATTAATGCTACAGAAAAATACATCAGACTAGCTTCTAGCTCAGTCAGCTACAGTCACTGATTAGAAAATAGGAGTGAGTGTTTGTAAGGTGAAACAAGGAGAATAAAAGATAGGAAAGGTTTCTGTTGTGTAAGACAATAAGTGACATCATGTAGGATCACATTCCTCTCTGGCCAAGTTTTCTTTTGAGCAGAAAAAGGTCTAGGAATATAAAGAAATGTTCAAACAAAACAAACATATTGAGGATGCATGTGTACTGAAGGAGCTTCATATGCATCTTCACGTTCACAAAAAGCTCAATCAGCAGAGAAAAAAAAACTCTATTGAAATGAGTTTCATGGACACTCCTTTCATAAATCAATGTGGGTCCTTGGCACAACTTTTCAAAATCACAAGGAAAACTTTTTGTCATGATGTGTGATGAAAGGCCATGCTGATGACATGATTCAAAAACAAAGGGACGTTTATGCTAACTCTTTTAAACGTGTAAAGTGGCGATGGTAATTGCACACAATGGATAACATTCACAGCAGTTTAATTTGCAACACCGGACAAGGATGAACCAATAGATGTAAAGTAATTAGACTAGAACGCATGGCCAAGACCAGTCGTGTCCTTACAGTACATGATCAAAGCCAGTATGACAAAAGACATAGAAAAAAGGAGGAGAGAAAGTGTGTCAGCTGGTGGTCAGTGAGTAGCACAGTTTCAAGAATAGAGGCTCAAGAGGAGAAGAGACTTTTCTTTGTAAATGGCGACAGCGAGAACAATCATGTTCTGTGTCTTCCATTGACTGCTGGGAACATCCAGTGGAGGAGAGGCTAAACGGTTGAGTGCAAGGCTGAGACAGAGGGCTCCTCTGTGGGCTTGGCATTGGGGTGAGGACGCCTCTTCGCTCTGGAAGCTCTTTTTGAGCAGGGGGAGCAGGTTGTCGGCTTGGCTGCTCTTTTCTGGGCAAGGAGAAAGAGGGAGGGAGGACACGCACCACTGGTCATGTACAGAGACCTGGCGTGGGCACCAAGTGATGCCCCACAAACATACGCACACAGGGATGCACACTAAATCACTATCTAAAAAGGTCTGCCAACCTCCCAGATAGCCAGCCAGTCTGGCAGCCAGTCATGCAGCTCCAGACATTTGTCATGACAGGCTAATTCACAGTCAAGAGGTGCTTTAGGTCTCTATCTTGTCCAGGCACACACACAAACTAACACACACACACACACACACACACACACACACTAAAAAGCCACAGAGCACATACACACACAAACTGGTTTTCAAAGCGGTGTGATCACATACTCAAACATTGTTTTAGATGCTGAAATATGATCCAAACATGATGCAGATGAGGATATGGCTCAGTCATAGTGTAAAAAATAACAAAAACAGGATAAAACGTAGCTTAGCCATTAGCCACACTACCTGCTTTAGATACTTTAGGTTTTAAAAGTGATCTTTAGATTAATTTGTGTCTTGACTAATTATACTCTTGTGATTTTTAAGTAAGTAATTAAGTAATTCAAGAAATAATACAGAAACCTTGGCTATTGTGACATAATACGAACAAAACTTCTACCCTGTGAAGGTCACATGGCTAATATAAAGCTGCTGACCACATTACAAGTGTCCTACCACTGTGTCGTAAAAACCTACTTTTCGAATGGTTTAAAATGTATAATATTGATTATCATCAGGAAGATCATTGTCATTTTTATGTTTATTGTGAAAATGTTTACTAACAAATTACATCACGTCAAATTTGGAAAGACGAACGGTAAAACATTTTGGGGGAAGAAGCGAGGGGGTTTATGGGAAATCTGTTCTTTGGGTGTGGTTATGAAAGAGGTTTTCTAACAGCTTTTTTTGTATTTTGTTTACACCAAAAGTACTACACTAACTCATTTCCAACAAAAAAAAAAATATGACAATGTAATTGCATTTAAAAAAACTAAATGTACTAAATTTAGAAAACTTCTACTGTCAAAATGTCTGACAAATATTTTGAAGAAATAGAGAGAGGGAGAGGGAGGAGAGAGAGAGAGAGAGAGGGAGGAGAGAGAGAGAGAGAGAGAGAGAGAGAAAGAGAGAGAGAGAGAGAGAGAGAGAGCTTATCGGCTGGCTCCAGACGGAGTGCGCGGATCAATGAGCATGCGAGGCCCACAGCGATCAATGCATTTGATAAAGAATTAAAGAAGAGCCACTGTACATGGCTATCAAAGAACCAGGACACGGCCTAATTATGATTCGACGGGTGCGTGCCCATGATAGGGGTCTGTGTGTGAGTGTGTGTTATATGTACATAAATATAAATCTATGTCAGTGTCATATACAGCTGTGTGTATGTGTGAGGGTCTGAATATTAGAGTGCTGTGTGTATTCTTGTCAGACTAAATGCACGTTGTTTTGGAGAAGGTGTCAATTTTTGAAAGAGAACTTGAAATAGGAACCAGTCTTTTAATCATGCTTTGTTTTTTGTTTATCTTAACAAAAGAAGCCGTAGAAACACACGAGTGTACATGTAGACGTGTATGTGTGTAACATCAAGCTGATGTTTTCATGTGAATAATTTTGTGAACGTTTGATTTCTGAGGTTCTGTTTAACTATGGTTTTACATTTGAATAAACAGTTTGACATGAGCACTGCGTGTGTGTGTTTGTTTAACAGGGGCACTTCCATAGTAGGACAGGTAGAACAGGTATAGAGTGGAGCATGGAGACTACTCAACACAAACACACATAAAAGTCAGAGGAGCTTGTCAGTGTGACAGGCGAGTAAGATGGGAAGGTTTTGCCCTTTAAATAGACAGGATAATTGCTGCTGAAAGAGAGAGAGAAAGAGAGAGGAAGAGAGGCAGAGTGAAAGAGTTGGAGAACATGAGCTGAAAGGAAAACACAGGTATCCTGTACCTGTACGGTATCCTTTACCAGGAAAAAAGGGGAGTTACGGCAGAATAAGTTTGCTCCCTTTTCAAAAAGCAGACTTTGACATAATTGATGTTTAGGTTGAATATGGGCGACAAATTTTCTCACACAAGACTTGCAGCGTTTGAAGGTAGATCTGTCTGGTTTGAAAGTTGTGACTGATACATAACGTGATTTTATCAGAATGCATGTATAACATATTCAAATGGTTGTGCATTTCTAAGATTATAAATACCTTTATGCAAATTTATATTTGATGTCTTATTGAGGGTTAACTTTTTTTTAACCTACTTGTGGCTCCATTTTGACCTCTATAAGTACTCCAGGAACCTTTTTAAGAAACTCCAAAAATGATTTTAAATCAGCTGCAGGAACCTTGACATACTGAATTTGCATTAGTGAAGTTCTTTTTTCGAAGGAGTTTGTTGCACTCAACAGTGTTGACTGGTCAAACACAAAGCTCAAGAAGGCAACACAGACTGCCAAGTTGCGACATTTTATACATGTCCCTGTGATGTATCGCCTTCAATACTAATGTCATAGAAGCGTGATGGAGGGATCCCACCTCTATACCACCATCTGACGTAGGCAGGATTGGTGGAGACAGCGAGGGAGAACAGCGGGGGGTGTGTGTGTGTTTGTATGTAGAGCTCCCAATGTTTGTTTCCATGTCGGGCTTCCGCAATGGCATAACCCCATGTGAATTCACGGACTGGGACACCAGTATGGCGCCACTGCAGAATCAATAAGAAAGTATAAAGATACAGTAGCAGTATCGCAATCGGAGAAAGGCCAGTGTGTGAATGGTTTCCTTTCAGACGGCATATAAGTCCTGGTAGTTGCAAGTTTCAACAATATTCTGTGTCCTACTGGATCATCAATATGTGCTTTGAAATAACAGTTAAATTAAACAAACTATATCATTAGTACAAAGTGGAACATTGTCAAGTTTAAGATATGTCTTCATTGGTAAGATATGTCAAATGCCATTGACGATCCATTTCCTTGGAATAAAGAATAAATAATTTGTCCTTTAAATTGATTTAAAATTCAGCAATACAATTAGATTATCATGGTATTCTTTTTGTCAGCTGACAGTGATGTACCTGATTTATTCATATGGGTCATATTATGTGTGATTATTTGTGATATAAAGAAAACATTTTATGATTGTCCAAATAATCATTATAAGAACATGAAAAACGTGTGATCTAACAATTATCAATATGCTCCAAGTCAAAATAAGGGTTTGGTCATTTAGGATTTCTTTTCTGGCAACCATTAATCATTTCAGCATGTAGAGGGGTTGGATAACACTTATTTCATATGAAATTCACATGAAAATATTCTCCATTTTAAAATATTAATAATGTGAAGACGCTTTAAAAATAAGAAGAGAAGGAAGCCAAGGCAGCATGTGGATGTAAAAAATATGTGGCACTCCGACTTAGTCAAACATTAACACAAGACCTGAAAAAAGCAGTCACATGTGTTCATTGTGTGTGTGTGTGTGTGTGTGTGTGTGTGTGTGTGTGAAGCTTTTCCCTCTGTCGGCTTGATCATTTCTAGTGATGCAACTGAAATAGCTGTCTTTCTCTTGCTCGTTAACACACACCCCCACACAGACACAGACACACACCCCCACGCAGACACACTCAATTTAAAGACTCCCTTTGATCTCCTTTCCAACAACTTCAGCCACGACACATAGCCCCACACTCAAACAGGAGCACACACACAGACACACACACTAAACTATTTAGTTTCATTAGGGGCCGATTTTTCAAGAAGAAGTGAGAGAGAGAGAAAAGGAGGAGCGGGGAGGATGAAGGCCAATGTATTGAGTGCACAAGGCTTTATTTGTGTTTCATATTTGCTGCGATGACAGCTTTTCACTTGGGGCCCTTACAGTGGTTGCAACCGAGGGTGAAAATATTTGCATTAATTTCATTTTAAATTTTTTATTTTGAAATTACAGTATTTGTCAAAGGACAGAGGAATACAACTCCTCACACTCTTCTAGGCACACAAAATGCATTAGGTTGGCAGTTTAAGCCAAAAATGTGTACTTTAACTTTAAACTCTGTTTGTTGTGATATACTGGCTTCTCTACTGCAGCTTTAAAAAGTTGACAAAATTTGTCCCTTTTGTTTTGGCAACAAGTGCAGACGAAGCCTGTTTTAATGTGCCTCAAACAATGGTTTATTTAGACTATTAAAAAACTGGCAATAACTTTGATAAAAGACAGTAAAATCTGAATTGCTTGGCATTTGCACTCACATTCTTTTGAAACATTAAGGAATGCAACGGTTCAGCCAGAGGGCTTTGTTTTGACAAAAAAAGAGAGAAAACGAGGGCATGAATTCAGTCAAGTCAGGATCACAGTTCAGACAGCAGATGGGAGTAGATGACAACACCCACAGGTCACAACTGCAGAGGCCCGAGGAGTCCCCTCAACTCCTGGGAAGAGGAGAGGGAGCGACAGAGGAGGAGGCGGAGGAGGGGAGGAGGCAGAGGTTTGGGTGCTGGTCGGCAAAAATCAAACGGGACCCAATTATAGGAATCACAACGAGTCAGTGAGCAGGGGGAACTCTCTTACCTGGAAAACACCAAGGCATTTGTGTACACTTTAAGCGCATTCCACAAGTACACACTCGCACTCGCACCCACACACCCCCACCCACACACACACACACACCCACCCCCACCCACACACACACACCCACACACACACACACACACACACACACACACACACAGAGGTGAAGAATAGAATCACACACGCAGGAGAATAAACTTGTGCAGCTTCATGCACACAACACAAATGCATAGACTTCTCCCAAACCTAGTGTGTATCCTGATAATTAGCCTGGCCAGGCCGGTGTGAAATTACTGTTCTCATCTGCTAATGGATGAGGAGACCTGGAGCGAACAGACGCAGACACACACATGCACACACTCCCTTCGCCATTGAAATAATAAAAGTGAGACAGGCTGAAAGTGTACAAGACAGACAAACACAATTTTGCATATAATGAAAGAATAAAGTCCATGCACTAGATATTCTTTTAGGAAAGTTCATTATTTTAACATGTGGCTGCAGGACTTCTAGGGGTTGGTGACATTACACCATTACGAGACATCTGCATGGTGAAGGACTTCTGGTATATAAAGGTTTAGCTATGAGGAGCAGGAGGAGGTGGTGGGTGTAGTGGGCTCTAAAACTATTATTAGTACTGCTTGTCTATCATAGAACACGGGGAGTACATGACTGGGAATAAATGAGAGGAAAAAGATGGATAAATGAAGAGAAAGAGAGTGAAGGAGAACGTGAGTGAGAAGACAGGGAGGAAGAGAAAGTGAAAAGTGAACCTGTGACCTTAGATCAAAGAACTGGTCACCGTGGGCTACAATTAGGGATGGCAGGAGGGAGAGCATAGGTCAAGAGAACAGGGCTACGCGCACACACACACACACACACACACACACACACACACACACACACACACACACACACACACACACACACACACACACACACACACACACACACACACACACACACACACACACACACACACACACACACACACACACACACACACACACACACACACACACACACACACACACACACACACACACACACACACACACACACACACACACACACACACAGACATCAAACAAGTAACCAACATGTTGTTCTGTATTGAACTACATTCATGTTGAAGGTACAGTCACTGTAGCTGTGGACGTGTACGCACTAGGAGTGTAACTGTGTATGTATTCATCCTAACCCATCATGGTTTGGTGCATGCAGTCATACCAAGAATACATCTGAGTGGAGAAAAAAGGCAATCACACATGGTAACAAACAATAAAGGAGAAGGAGCAGACAAAACAAAACACACACATTACAAGAATAACAAAGCAAGATGACACGGCAGAGCTAGAAGACCAGTCTGTCTCTTTAAATCAGTTATACAGTATGTCATTGGAAATGCTTCAAACATGGCCATGAATATTAGACAGCAACACCCAGAGGTGCCATACTTTGGAGTCAAGCAAATGAAAACAGGTGTGCCAACAACTTATTCCCGCTGTTCTTAAAAAGCCTCTGGATGTGAAAGCAGATAAGTTGATAAAGCAAGATGCTTATACATTTTAACGGCTTTGCGCACATATGCGGCATTAGAGGACGTGGCCTCAAGTATTTATGAAGAGTGTTGTGCTCAAGCTTCGTTACAATGTCCTATCCTGTGCGTACATGAGCCAGTCCCTGGTCTCCCTTTTTCCCCCCTTATGAGCAGTGATTGAGCATGAAGTGTCCACTGCACACACATCAGCACTAACAACAGGCGAATGGACCTTTCCCTGCTGAATAAAATCCCACAGTGACTGCAAACTTCATCAACTTGGAGTAACCAATATCAGTCAATCAATCAATCTTATTTGTACATAACCAATTCATAACAAATGTTAGGTCAAGACACTTTACAAAAAGAGCAGGTCTAGACCATAGTCTTTGTTACTCTTTATCATGCAC
Organism: Labrus bergylta; assembly: GCF_963930695.1. Lineage (NCBI taxonomy): Eukaryota > Metazoa > Chordata > Actinopteri > Labriformes > Labridae > Labrus > Labrus bergylta. Next base: position 15,446,436 of record NC_089204.1, on the reverse strand, counting down.
CGTCACCTTCATTAATATGATACACTGCTCATACAAGCACAAATCTTACTGTGTCTTACATTTGACATTTTATTTATTTAATATTATCAGATCAGAAAATGCTCAGTCTTGCTTTTCATTTTCATAATTTTGGTAACTGTTAATTTAATGTTTAACAAAGTAGAGGCTGTAGCAACTATTGCAGATAGTTCCAGTCAACACTATGCAAAACCCTCTAACTTAAGCTTCTGTCAGTTCAAAATAAATTGTAGTACCGGACCGTGAGCGCAAAATCAAAGTATTAACCAAACTGTGACTTCTGTGTACTGTTACACCCCTTGTAAGTATGTATACTAATTCAATTTCATTTCAATCACCTCGTACAGACATAAAACTGTTGTCAATATTTTTGGTGCTACTTACGCATTCATACGTCAGTTTGTATGTGCATCTGATTTATCACAAAGGACAAAGGCCCACCTTTTTTTTCATCAAAACAAGAAGAAAGAAGAAAACTTCTAGTCCTGTAATGAAATGTAAAAGAAAGATGAGAAATACGAGTTCAATTATTATCTGTAGTCCTCCACCAAAACTGTTGTACCAGACTTTGATAGAGGTTTACTTTATTACTTTATACAAACACTAAGTATAAAGTACTCTGACTCTGTAGTGGCTTGTGTCAGCGGGGAAGGCAAGAGGATGAAGAATTATCTTTGCAGTGGGAGAAGACCCTGTTCGTGATTCCAGCTTTTCATTTTACTCTTGCGGAGTTCCAGAAAGTGTTCAAAAAAAAATGTACACAAGTTTTTTTTATATGCCGTATACATATTTATATATCTTACCACTTGCGATTATTTTGATGAACAATTCTTTTTTAAATATATTTTTGAATGGCTGATTAAACATTTCTGGCACTAAAGAGAAATGTGCAGCCACAAAGAACTCACGTGTTCTACAGGTTTGATTAAGATATGTTTCAAGTTAACACACGTACACTTACTATAACAAATGAACTGATTGGTCATTTGTCCTCTGAACCCCCAAAACAGCTAATGTAGCCCCCTCCTCTCCCTCTGCACAAATCATTGTGTTGCCCCCACATTAGCCGTTTCCCCGGAAGAATGAAGGCTGCTTTAATTGAATTAAATTATACCTTATGCATGCTAAACCGCAAAGCACCTACTTAGACGGATGGAGAGTTAAATGGGAAAAGCTTGGGCCTCTTCAGCTGATAACATGGACACATACACACACACACTAATCAAAACAAGACATCAAGTAATCTAATCTGAATCACTAACAATTATCAGCACACTGGCCTCAAGGCCAGTCGTATTCCTTTGATCAATGTTTTCTATTAAAAAAAGTGTAAACAATTCAATATCGCTCGCCCCTCCTCCTTTCCCTCCTGCGCTTATTCATGTGGGGGATGTGTGTGGGGGATGAGTGTGTATTTATGTGTGTTTGTAAAGGGGTTATTAACCAATTGTCCTTGGAAATGAGTAAGGAAATCAGAGGAAGAGGGACCAAGAAAGAGCTGAGTGTAGGCATGGCTTCTTTAAGGAGCTAATCTATGTGAAGTCAGCCATCTTCCCGCACAACAAGGCAGGGAAGAGGACCTTTTTTTGTCACCAAGGAAATATATCGCCACTGCAACAGCTTTGAAAGAACTCTTTTAATTTGCTTTCGTCCTCTGAAGACTTTTAACACCACTAGTCCTTGGAAGTTCCTCATTTATTCCTGCAGATTATGCCGAAATGGTTATTCCTGTGGCCTGCACACAGGCTCAAACGCACACATTTGCCTGCCACTGACAACACACTTATTTATGCACAAACGCACACAAACACACTCTTTAAAACCATCTAATTCAAGGGCATATATCTCTTTAAGAATTCAGGCAGAAAAAGCAGGGGCATGCAGCTGCTGCCTTTTAGATATTTCATTACCAAAGGGTATTTATTTCATTTTACCCTCAAATCCTTTGTCGTCCGATTCTCAGAAGGCCATATTTTTCTCTTACCACCCTTTCCTTTCTCGTCACTGAGGATTTGACCACAGTGCATTCCCAGGGTAAGTCCTGGTCCATCGGTGTGCCCCCCTCCCTTCCAGTATATTATATTCAGTGGAGCGTGCTGGGTTCAGAGCTGCCAATTTCACTCGCGTCCTCTCTGGTCTAGTTTGCTTTGGTACAGCGATTCTCATCCCTCCTTTTTTTAAACCACAAATGTACTTTTGCTGACAGGTGTTTGTGTACAACATTTACTCAATGTTCAGGGGAAATTGAGGGGGCAACAAATTAGGTTGGAATGTCATAAAAATTGGGCAGTCTTAAGATGACCAAGAAGAGAGACTGGACGAGACAGAAGAGAGAGTGAAGGAGCACATCCACTTTTTTCTTACCGACATGTTTGGGTTGCGACGCTCAGCAGTCCATAAGAGAGTCGGAGAAGAAGTTAATAAGGAAAAGTCTTCTTGCATTCTCAAAGCCTTTTTATAAAGTGTTCAACAAAGTGGACTGCTAGAGGATGAGACAGTCTGGACAGGCTTTTCCAGCATGTTGCAAGTGTAGTGAGCAGAGAACTGTGGAAGTGACATAAAGGGGCTGAAGAGGCTGCTGGTCACTCTATTAGCTGTTTCGGCACACTGAGGGCATGCTGTACGACACTCCACTGCATGGTATAGCAAGGAGGCAGGAACAGACAACCCAAACTCACTTACTACACACAGGAGAGGTCAGACAGACCTGCCCCTTTCTCAGAAACCTGCAGACCCAGACTGACACAAACTGAGTCTTCCTCTGCTGTGATAACAGCCACTTTTCTTGTTTTGAAATAACCACAGATCTGACCTCCTCGACAGTATCACAGTGAGCAATGTCAACAGTTTCAGCCTTGGAAAAAGTGTACACACACACACACACACACCGACACAGCACACTTTGACTTACATCGCAGACAGTTGTGGCTCTGTTTGATGCACTGACAGCTAAGTTTGGGATGTTTTTGTTTCCGGCCTTCATTGCAGCATCTCTGCGAGCCTGCTCCAGGAGCAGTCGGGCTCTCTCTTTCAGCTCCTCTTGACGAGACAGCACCTTCTGTGTGTAACAATAGAGACAGAGTGTGAAGGCATGAAACAATGTTAATGACAAGAAGCAAGGGCTCTCTCACAATGTGCATATACAAGAATATTATTTCAACGCGTTTAGTTTCTTACTGGCTAAAAACTTTTACTCACCTTCTCTGCAGTGACGCTTGATACAGTGGCAGGTGTTGGCTCCTTTACAAGAGAAAAATACAATATTTTTTACTACAGGTGCAGTCACAGCTTTCAAAACAAATTTGTATCATTTGCAGTCACGATTCTTTCCCTAATATGCCTAAACAAATGAATTTACTGACCTTGTGGAAATAATTAAGAGGCATGCCTCAAAAATCTATACTGGATTATTTACTGAGAGTAGCAATCTTTCGTACAAACAGCTTTGCCATTTCATCCTTGTACAGTAAACAGATAAAACAGAATGAATAAAAACGGCCGAGGGTATACACCGTATGATATGCAGGGCCTGCACCTGGGCATTAAAGGGCCGGCCTACAGCTGGGCTCACAGGCCTGTTTGGGTCCAGCAGTGTGGAGAGCATGACGGCTTTGACAAGAAAAGCAAAACACACATACCTAGCTTAGAGTTTTATCTGCAAGGTAATCCAGGCTGTATTGTAATGGGGTGCAAACAGGGCAAACAGAGCTTTTACATTTGGCTTAAACAGAATACCATAACAACCCAGCTGTTTTTAACACTGAAACATATTTATCCTTTCAACAAGTCTAATCTGACCCGGGTGCAGGCGAGGATGAATCCCACAAACTAGATATAAGCAGATCAAAATGGGGTGTCATAGCTGTCATAACCCCCCTGTCGCCCCAGCGTCTGCCCCGTGACCTTTCGACTTGTAAACAGGAAGCGGTAATCTGGGGTTAACCGACGCAGGCAGGAATGTATTCAATGTGTGTGACAGTGTGTACACACACATACAGGTGTGAGTCAGTGTGTGTGTGAGACGAGATGAGGTGTTCTGTGCGCAAAGCGTCGCCACGCCTGAGCAGTCACGGCACCAACTGCCATCAACTGAGGGGATGAGAAATATAATGAAAAATATAATGAAATGTCAAAGCAGGGGGGTTCTCCTGGGTGCCTTCCATAGTCGCCACATGTTAAGGGCCTGGCCTCAATGCGTCTTGGTCTCGACAACGAGACAGGTCGACGACAACATCTAATGCAGAACGGGAGAATTTCAGTACGGTCATCTCTGCAATGGCATCAATGAGGTTGGGATTTATAGCTTAGCAAGTGCCAGGAAGGGATGAATGTTCGCTGCATCCTCTGTCTTATGACTGATGTAGCCGTGAAAATTTCAATCAAAGCCACAATGCAAGGATAAAAACCTGAACGATTCATTTAGGGGCCAGCCAGGAACCTGCAGGTAAAAGGCTGTCAAATGTTAATGCCTGACATAAGTAGAAAGATGGAAATAAATCTTCATCATACAGACAGAGCAAGACGTTGTTTAAGGTTTAGGATTTATAATTAGCTGTGAGACAGTTTAAAGAAGATGTTAGGCTGGCTTCTTATTGGTTTGCCTTGCTTCGTTCAGTTGTCCCCCTGTCAGGTTTGGAATAGATTTTAAGATTCAAACGGATCATTTTAAAGGCATCTGGTTCTGGCCAATTAGTAGAAATTTTGACAGAATATGGAGTCAGTTTTCAACATCAGGTCTGAAGCTGGGCCTTCTGGCAGTGCCAAAGTTAAGATCTAAATCTAAAGGTGAGCATCTTTATGCTATCTCTCAGCTTGGAATGATCAGCCCGAGGAGAAAAAAAGCTGGTTGAAATAGTGACTTTAGTATCCACTTCTTAAATGCATTTTATATTCATTCTTTTATTCGTTTGAATCTTTTTTTTAATGTATTCAGTAGTTTAAATATCTTTAAAAAATGTTTATCGTCCTTTACCTCTACATATGATCGTATTAATATGTTCTCATCAGTCTTACTCCTGCTGTGTTTTTTCATTTTCAATCTGTATATTCTTTCATTTATTTAATTTTGGCCTTGCTGTTTTAGTTTCTGTCATTATAAAGCAATAGTTAAAGCAATTTTATTTATATAGCACATTTCACTGCAGATAAGCTCAATGTGCTTTGCATTGAGGTTAAAAACAAAATCAATAAACAGCATAAAAAAAGAAGAAAGTATGACCACAAGAGTGATCATATATACACACAAACATACATACAAAAAAAGTAACTATTCGTTTGCTTTGGAGAGGCTTTGAATTTAGTTTTAAAAGTAGACATAGTAGTGATGGTAGCGTGCAGGTACATGACTGTCGAAGAAGGAAAATTAAGAGTGAATGTGTTTCTATCACTGAAAATAGTGGAGTGGTAATTTGATTGTCTTTAATCAAAAGTAGTATTTAATCGGACCTCAGAAAAAAGAAAATCTTATTTGCAGAATTTAAAGAGCAAAAGAAAATAATGGAGCATTTTTGACAAAAAACATAGCGCTTA